>NW_008360303.1:4816382-4826015 GCF_000622305.1 Nannospalax galili
TAAGGAAGAGACAAATGCAGTATACCATACTATACCCACACTATATACACTTTTATCACCCTTAGAATTGAGAATAAAAAATTATGTCATGTTGAATATGAATAACATTACTATAAAGACATGTATCTACTAGCATAACATCAAGAAAGTAACAATATATAAATGGGTCACAAACTTGTTTTATAAGCTGATCTAAACAATGTTAAAGAGCTGAAATTCAAGAATAAAGAGCACATAAAAGAAATGTCAGAAGAGCTCTTACTATCCCAATATTTAGGTATTGAATGAAATTTGCCACATTATATGTTACAGAATCTTTCCTATATTTGTCTTATACTATTGCCTATTAATGCAAACATAGGACATATAGACATGTACATATGCATACCCCAGCTCCCACAAACATTACTGACTGTGAGCTAGAGTTCACCTATTTATGATTGACTGTGAATTTTATAATTTTGAGATAAAAGTCATAGCTGAGTGGTACTTTTTGTCTGGATATTTGACTAAGGTCTCTATTTCTCAGGGTCTTGTCATGGGAATCCACTTAGCTGTTGCATTCATCGTGCCCCCTACACTTTGCCGTCCGCACTGCTGCCCCGACACACACAAATCAATGACAGGTCAATTTGCAAGCACTGTACAAGTACACATCATCTTTCCAACAGAACTATGAGTCATATTTGAAATTTGACTCATGAACTATAGCTAATTATGCTCAAGTTAGCAAGAAAATTTACTATTCATGAAAATCACAGCTACTCCACATAGACAATATCAAAATACAAAATGTAAAAATATTTGCAATATCAACATGGGGCTATAAACTGAATAAACATTTAAAAAGTCAGATGCATGCATACATCAGAAGTAGGAGAGAAAAACTCTAAGTACTGTATGCTCACCCTTCTTTCAGTGCTACACTAGAACTCCAGTAATGGCTACATATAATGTACTAATGTCTGCATTAACATAGCTTAGAAATTGTTGAATAATTTGTATATTAGATTAAAAAATTTTAAATGGAAATACATTATTGCCATCAATACCTCTAAAGCATAGTTTTAAATAATGACAAGTTTGACTTCATAAGCTTTATTACTCTTGTCATGATCAACCTTTCTCTTTTTTTAGCCATTACTATATACCCAGGTTGTCTAATGTGAAGTATGAGTTAGAACAATAAAAATATCTTCTAAGGAAAATACTTTCATACCAGAAAAGGTGAAAACATGAAAAATCTTATCTTTTTAATTTATTACTACCTCTGACTGTGAGACTATCTGAGATAACTGGTTTTGAAATTTGACTCAGTTCTATACAGTTAGCAAAAATATTCAGATATCCTTTGGCCATACAGAAATACTGAAAGGCAAATGATAGAATGTGTATATATTTTTCTACCAAGTTTCTGATTGCAAACTGATAATATAGTATATCTACCCAGTGGAGTAATGCTTTAATAAGATTAAGAAACCAGTGGCAAGTAAAGTCTTCTTAAGTATTTAACTTTATTAGTGACACTTTCATGTAAAAATGGAAAAGTTCTCCCTATATTGTCAATTGGCTTTCAGCTCTGCTACATTCACAAGTAAATATTGGGCCAAATTGTGATCAGGCTTCTAGAAACCACCACTAAACTCAAATCAGTATCAGTAATATATGCATTGTATTTTAACAATATACCTAGTACTTTTACTGAGAGTGGTAGAACTTGAAACAAAGAAGAATCCAGAATTGTTCAAATTGGTATACCAATCATGGGCTTCTAGAAACCACCACTAAACTCAAATCAGTATCAGTAATATATGCATTGTATTTTAACAATATACCTAGTACTTTTACTGAGAGTGGTAGAACTTGAAACAAAGAAGAATCCAGAATTGTTCAAATTGGTATACCAATCATGTAATTCCAAAACTCTACTATTTCCAAGTTTGAAAATTTACTTCTTTTCTCATTGTGATGAAACATCTATGAAGGGTAAGAAGGCTCCTCATGAGCTCTTCCCCTAATGAGTAGAAGCAGTGAGACACCAATGATGCAATACAAGTACAAAGGCTCTGGGAAATCTCTCAGCATTCTGAAATATGACATTGATTTGAAAGAGCATAGCATGACAAATATGAATTGGAAATTTTAGAGCAACTCGAGAAATTAGAATCTCAAATACGAAGAAAATAAGCAGAGAGAAATTCTTCCAGATCATATGTAGAGGACCACGCAAACAACCAGCAGCTACAAATAAGGTTACTGATGAAAAGTTTAGAAGTTGAAGCAACGGAGACCACTTAATCATGACTGACTGAAATTACATACTAATTTTACAAAGGGGAAAGCTGTTCATTTTCTCATTGTTATTCTCGCTAGCAGAATTATTATCTGTTAAGATGAGACACTCCATCATGGGTGGAAGGAAAAATAATCAGTAATTAAAAGAACAAGTCAGTATGACAATCTTCATTCCTACGTTATGACTGAAAGAAGAAAAGAAAATTAGAGCTGCTTTGTCAGAGGCTGGAAAGCCTGTGCATAGTACAGGTGATAATTGGCTATCAGGCTCCCTGGATTCATTCTCAATACTAGAAATTTTAATTTGGAGGGGAGGAGTTGAGGACTGAACCCAGTATCTTGCCAAAGCCTTACACTTTTTTACACAAGTGGCCTTACCAGTCAGTTAAATCCCTAGTACTGGAAATTTTGATGTAATAAATATTTAATACAGTATAGGAAATACCTTAATATGCTGAGGTGCCACAGTCTGATTTTAAGGTAGGGTATAAAATAATAGTAATTGATCTATGGGATCTTGTTACTTAATTACTACTGAAACCATAATGAATGGTGTAGTTTATCAGAGATGAAAATAATTGACCCATGTAACCAACAAGTAAGAGGAATCAGTTAGTACGCAAATCATGTGTGACAGATTCTTTAAATATTTGCAAATCCAGGAAAGATTACTGATGAATAGAAGGTTGAAGATGTCTGAGGTCAAAAGAACTTCATCTCTGTTGGTTTTTAAAAATTAGAGTTTCTAGGAGGTTCCCATCAAACTGTCAACGAGCCGACCACATATGGCAGATTAACTATGAACTGGAATGTCAGTGTATGAGGAAAAAATAAAAGGAGAGGGAAAAAAACTGATAATTGATATGCCCTTTGTGGAACCCTGCAAAGTACCTATCTGGACAGATAAATGTGATTTTGAGACTCAATTTGATGCTTTAAAGCCAAATGTCTCTACTCCAATTATCCCTGTGGTGACCCTGAGGTGTTAACAAAGGTAGAGCCTTAGGTAACTTTGAATTTTCTGATGTTACTAGTGTTGTTTTATCATTTCCACTGAAATAACACTCATTCCAGGATTGCATGATGTAAGCAGGGAGTCATGAAGGCTGCCTGCACTAGCAGTTTTGAAAATTCTTTATGACCTCCTGTTTATTAATGTCTGCAATAGAAAATGGAAATCAGAAATTAGACTTATTTCAGGAATGTTCAAAGGGAGGAAAGAATAGGAAAGATTTCAGTCTATTCTAACTATAACAACACACTGAAAGTTTAACTTTCTATAGAAGAAAGGTGTTACATCTAGGCAGAATCAAGTGATCAAGTGTAGACCATAAAACTTGAATTTTCTAAAACTGTGATTAGAATTATCAATTCTAGTAATTATTATAGTTCAGTACTTAAGTCTTCTTGTTCCCAGAAGTCAATGCACCTTCTTTAATGATACTTTGCTGAAAAACAAAATATCACATTGTAAGTAAAGACTGAAGTTTTTTGTTTTTCTTTAATCTCTATTCACTAGAAAATCCTACTGGGATATTCACAACTGGTAAGAATTTAGTGATATATTGTAGACGCAAGGAGCAAGTAGTATGAAGAAATGAATGACTATCAGAGATTTCTGAAACTACTAGAAAGAGGCCAGAATACTTAGAACCAGCCACACTATAACATCCTGAGTTTTTTCTTAAGGCATCTTGTCATTATTCTACTATATCTTTTCAGAACTTTCTAGGCTATCCTTGCTAGAACTTGGCTTAAAACAATCTATGGTTTTAAAACTGGGCAGGAAGACTAGTTACACAAGGTAACCCACATGAAAGTTTCTCGTCCCAACAAAAGCAACTTATGCAGCAAATAAATAGGAAACTTGTTTTATGACAGATTTAATAACTTGTATGTCTGCAACCACTTAATATGATCACAGGGTTATCTAAAATTTGGTTTAAAATACCAAAGAGGCAATTCAACTCATGTTACTTTAGATTTCTGAGCCTGGCCAAGACTGCATTGATTCTTTCTGTGAACATCACTCAGTTGCAATTTGACAAACATCCCAAATCAACAGATTTTCTTTTGGTTTACTTTAATGGACATTTGAAGACTCTTTGTGTGTTTTTCTGTAATCAACTACTCTATCTTAGGCACAAGGCAAAACTTTTATGTGTAGTTTAAAAGGGGGTTCTCTTAGATGGGCATAGTTAACACCTATTCATGTGCACTATTAGTGTTTAAGGGGCTAGTGCTAAGGCAGTTGGTAAAGTGCTCACCTACTATGTATGAGGCCCAGGGGAACTGTCCCTAGCACCACAAATAAATCATGTAAATGTAATGTCTGTCTATAAATTCGTATCAGTTGACTATTTACTCCACAGTTACATTGTTTTCAGTTGAGTTACAAAAATTTATGTATTGGAGAATCACAAAGTTTTTCTGAAGCCTAAACTGCAATTCATTTCCTCAATTAATATTTTGCCTTTTTAACTTGCAAATTCTCTTCCTTTCTCTGGAATTCTTTTTTTTTGGTGCTAATATTTTCATTTTATTTGGTTTCATGAAGGGGCTAGTGCTAAGGCTGGATTTCTGAGAAATACTTAGACAAACATTACCAGCTTCAGTGTAATGATATGAAACCACACACGTCCGTTCTAAACTTATGACATTGTTTTATTTTAAATTTGTACCATTTGGATTACTAGAATTTATAATAAGAAGCATGAATACAACTCATTTCATTTAATTAATTTGTATTTGGTTTTCTTGAAATATTTAAGCATTACAATTTCCACATGTTTTACATGTGTATATTTCTATAGTAAGTTCCCTGGTCCCTTCACTCTGTTTGAGGATTTTCATGGTATTTGATTGATTGTTCATTTGGGCACTGCTAAGAGTCACACCCAGAGGGCCTCACATGTACTCATCAGTGTACTACAGAGTAGTGTATCCCATCCCTAAATTATTTATTGTATAATTTCAATACAGAGCAAAAAATTATAAAAATTAAATTAGCTTGTTTACTCACTTGTATTTTCATATTTTACAGAGAGATAGTGTACTGGTTTTTATACTTTTTTGGCTATATTGAATGAAAATTTTTAAAATGAGCAGTCTCTTAATACAAGATATTAATTTTTAAGATTATATTGAATTCTGAGACATGGCAGATGTCTATGTTTTTTAGTATTGAATCATCTTCCATAAATATTCCTGTGTCTTTGGATTTGCTATTTTCAGACAAAAGTTTTAAACTCACAGAATAAAATCAATAGTCATTTATGGATTATAAATCAGAAATTATACCTAAAATGCTTTTCTTACAGTGATATTTCATAAGTATACTCTTGAATGTAGAGATGTAGCTATAGAATTCTTTATGGCAATAACGGTTTTAATGTGTGATACAAGTAATTTTAAGGTCTAAATCATGAGATAAGTTGTTAGCATTTGAATTCCAATTATTTCAAGTTGCTCCAATTTGGTTTATTGTACATTTTTCTTAATCCCTCCTAAATTCTACCGCTCATCACCCTCTGTGCTTGGGTAATCTTGCTCTGTGTCTGTCTCTGTCTCTCTCTCACATCTCTCTCTTAAATGGAAATTCTATATCCTAACCCTTACATTTTCATGAAACAGATTTTTAACACATTTAATAAAACTTCAAATTTGTGCTTCAAATTCTCATATTCCTCATCAAAATCTTGAAGCAATAATCATTCTCAGCACCTTCAGTTCTAAACAATTTACTAAAAAGATTTCTCACTACTTCCATACACTTAGCATTATTATACATCTTTTCTCATGATCACTTGCTATAAGTCAAAACTTACAGCAAGAGTGAAAAAAATGTTTAAATTATCAGACCTGCCTCAGATTGTTTTCATGAGATAAATTTTGGCAAAGAGGAATTGCTGGGTTTGGAAGATGTGTAATTGTTAGGAGATTCTGGATACATGCTTTTGAAAACATGGCTTATTTAGGGCTATTGCTGCTCACATGTAGGAACATGTGTTCATACCTAACATCTGGCATTAGGTTTTCACCTTTACCAATTGAATGAAAAATCTAATTGCAGCAATTGGATTTCGAAGGAGGTTAAAGAAGTTCTGAAAAGCTGATAGAGCACTCTGTTTTCGCTGTATTGTCTGTATTTCAGTCACTTTTCTTTCTGTCTTTGGTATTTCATTTTAGCTTGGCCAGCCTTTTTGTAGAATAAAGATACTAATTACTAGTCTGTGCCAAATGCACATGCTTTCCTCCACTTTGGGGGGATTTTCTTTGAATTATTTTTAGAAAGGGTTTTGATTTTACATGTAGTTTTATCCTTCAGTTTCATTTTCAGAGTCTATAAGCTCTACCCCTCTGTGAGTAGCAGGTTGTTTTATTGTACAGTTTTTGTTTTTTAAAATATGATTTGACTGTTCTTGAATTGGGTGTCTTGTGTAAAATGAGGTTCCTCATTAAGTACTCCATCAGCCAATAGTAAGTGATTAACACAGTTATGTGGTATATATTTTTAACCCTATCTTGTCTTAGATCTGCATTCTCTGTAACTTGCATGTTTTAGTCTTCAGTCATTGTGATGTAAAAGTGTACATGGAATTTTTGTGCTTTAGATTTTGATGCTATGATTGTTATTTTTCCAGATTAAAATTTGTTCATTAAAAAACTATCAGAAAATATTTGCAAAGGCATATTTCATATACATCTGTGATCCAAAATATATGAAGAACTCTTTTGTTTAATTCTTTTTCTTTTCTTTCTTTTTTTGGTTTTCTAAGACAAGGACTCCCTTTATCCCCAGGTTGCCTAGAATTCACTATGTAGGTCTAGGTCTCACAGAGATCTCTGCCCCCTGATTGCTGAGATAAAAGACATGTTCCAGTGTGCCAAGCAGAAACATTTAATGTTACAAAGAGAGTATTAGAATATATAAGAAACTTGGAGAAAACAATATAAAAACTTTTTGATATTATGATAAGTTTTTAAATGGTCCCTGACTTAATTACTTTTCTATTGCTGTGAAAAAAACACTGTGACCAAGGGAACTTAAAAAGATAAAAAAAAAAGGGGGGGGAAGAGTTTATTTGAGCGCACAAATTTAGAGGGTTAGAGTCCATCATGCTGTGGAATGCATAGTAGTAAAAGCAGAAAGCCAAAGGATCCCATCTTTAAGAGCCACAAGAAGAAGAAAGCAACAGGAAATCCACCTAGGCTTAGGAGCTCTCAAATCCCTACCACAGTGAGTGCTTTCTACTGCAAGGTCACACCTCTGAAAACCACCCAAAACATTGCCAGCAACTGGAGACAAAATGTCCAAATATTTGTAGACTATGGAGGACATGCCCATTCAAACCATCACAATTCCTTAAGCAAATGAAATACAACATAACAGCCCAATCAGATATATCAAAGAGAATTTCAGCACAGCATTAACAATCAACTTAGCAAAGGCAGAATCTACAGAATAGGAGATGAGTATCAATAATCACATATCTGATGATGGGTTGATAGGCAGAATATAAAAGGATCAAAACTAGACAGCAAAAAGATCAATGATCCATTTTAAAAATTGATCAATGGTGTGAATATGTGTTTCTTAGGAGACAAACAACCACTGTATACATGTAAACAATATTAACATCATAGGGTTATGGTCCATAGCAAAAAAGCTAGAAAATAGATAATAATATCACATCCCTGAAAAATGTTCACACTACAGATATAAGTGCTTTCATCATAACAAATCTTACCTATGAGAGGCAATATAGATGTTAATTAGCTAGATTTATTCATTTCATGATTGTGCTGGTAAAATTTTTCAACTTGACACACACTAGAGACAACTGGGAAGAAAGAACCTCTATTGGGGATTTACCTCCATCAGAGTAGACTGTGGGCAAACCTGTGAGACAACCTCTGTTGTTTATTGATATACAAGGGGTTAGCACTCTGTGGGCAGTGCCATCCATGACAGGAGGTTCTGGGATATATGAGAAAAGATAGCTGAACAAGCTAGAGAGAGCAATCCAGTAAACAGCATTCCTCTATAGCTCTGCCTCAACTCCTGCCTCCAGGATATCTGGAGTTCTGCTTTGGGTTCCCTGGATGATAGATTGAAAACTGTAAATTTAAATAAAACCCTCCTTCCCCAATTTATTTTCAGTCAGTGTTTTATCACAGGAATGGGAATCTAAATAGGACAATGATGTATACAGACCCCCAAATATGCTGTACACAGAAAATGGCTAATTAAATCTGCCAATTAAGAAAAATCCACAAAAGTAATAAATAAAGCAAAACATGTCAAAAATTATAAAGAGCTGCTTATCACTTCCAGTGAACTTGCAGGACCAAACAGGCCATAATGAGTTCTGGGGTCTGAGGAAATCACCAAAACATGATTTTCAACCCCTAACTTACAACCTCTTCCCTAATTTACAACCTCTTCATAAATGTGAAATTAATGATGTAATAGTAAAAATTAATTCATTTGAGATATATAGCCCATGGAACTTTCTCTAAATTAGAGCACATATCAAGAAACAATCAAAACTCAGCCAATACAGGAAAATTGAAATAATTCCTTTTATTCTATAGGATCACAACAGAATAAGACAACAAATCAACAGCAAAAGAAAGCCAAAAGCATACGAAAACTCATGGGAAGCCATGTGCATGCCTTTAATCCAGCCCTCAGGAAACAGAGACAAAGGGATCCCTGTGAGATGGAAGACAACCTGGTCTATACAGCAAGTTTCAGCTCAGCTGGGGCTATAGGAAAACTCTATCTCAAAATACCAAAAACCAAAGCAATCCAAACCAAACAAAACCAAACAAAACCAAACAAGAACAACCTCATGGATATTAAACAACACAATATTTAAGGATGAATGAGTCCTTGAATAAGTCAAAAATGAAATAAAAAATAAAAGAAAATTTTAAAAGAAATAAAAACTAAAAATAAAATAAAGCACAGAAATAAAAGATAAAAATTCTTAGATTCAAGTGAAAAGGAAAACACAAAGAAACATACTCTTAAGAAAGAATTTTATAGCCCTAAGTGTTTACATTAAGAAATCAGAGAGATCTCAGGTGGAGGTGAAAGATTCCCCTTCACCTCTTAAGTTGACATGAGGAGACTGAACCAGTAGGAGTTCCAGTGGTATAAAATAATCTAAAGTAAATAAATAATATTGTGAAGGTCCTCAAAATTAAACGTGGGTTACTCAATACTATAACTTCCTGCTAAGTAAGAAACTTAAATAACACACTGACTTGATCAGTGATACACATAAAGCATGAAGAAAAAACAGAAAACATCTGATACAAAGACAGAAA
>NW_008360303.1:4826110-4833901 GCF_000622305.1 Nannospalax galili
ATCTTATCAGTTGGAGTGACCAAATGACTTCAAATCCTGTAACTAGGATTTCTGCATCTATATTCATGACAGATACTCACATTTGTTTAGATATGTTGTTGGAATTGACTTACTAATATTTGAAAATATGAATACATTGCAGTGTATCCCATTAGGATACACAAATATCCAGTGAAAAATAAAAATCCTGTTACAATAATCAAATGCTGAACATATAAAAAAAATATATGAAAAGAACTATGCGCCATCAGTTTTATATGAATGATACTACTCCATTACTAGCAAATCAATTGATGTAATCTAACCTGTGACTAGACAAAGAAAAAACATGTACTCCTATCAACTGAACATGAGAAAAATGGATGAAGTGATCAAAGATGGAGATACCCTTCCATTTTTCTCCGCACAGCAGTGGCCCTTCACTAGACATTTCCTCCCTTGTGTCAGTGTGTGTCAAATGTAATATTTATAATGCCTTCTAATACTTACATAAAATTTTATATCATCCAAATTATGACATAAACCCTTTTTATCATTTATTGTAAATACAAGTACACACAGTTTATAGTCATCTATAAATCTATGACCCTAAAACATGCTCAACTCAAAAAGACTTTGAAGCTATTAAATTCATATTTACAACACAATTTAGTGTCACAGATTTTTTTCATTCTGAAATGGAGATGTTGTTCATAACACATCACTGTGAAGCACAGCAGCATTTGCCTCTTTAGTTGATGTTTCCCGTGATTCTCCTTGCTCTTCAATGATTTTATATTTTCACTTGTGTCTACACTAATCTAGAACTATTACATAGCATACTGAGATGTTGTTTTCCCTTTGCTTGTTATGAATCTGATTATTAAAACAAGACAAAGTGGTACATAATTATGTATATCATGTTAATTCATGATCTAACATCTTATTTTTGGAAATTGTCATTGATATTGAAAAACACTTTCCTTTCTGAAAGGGAAATATAAAGTAAAACCTTCAGTTGTAACAGTTATCAAAGGCTCTGACACACTGATTTCAGACAAGAATTAAAGGTTGAAGGCGACATCTGATTTTAATCCCAACATGTTAATGGTAAATTTTAGTGGAAGTCACAGAACAATGATAATCAAAAAACTACTATAGTGGCAAAATAACTTTTAATACAAACAAGTTCAAAACATGGAAATGTAAAGAAAATAAAGATAAGCATTGCTTAATGACAAAGTCATTAAATAATCTTTAATGTGTGTGCATGCAACTAGAAAGGAAGTCAAACTACCATTGCAAATAACTTCTGAAACTAAGAAGCTAAATGAGCAAATACACTCTTTCACTGTTGGTGATTTGTAGATTAAGAAGTCATGAATCCATAATGCTCTGGTTCATTCAACAAGCACTACCAAACAACTTGCTATGATTAGCATTTGTAAAAAACTCCACTGAACAACTTGGGAGTGATTATTATTTTTAAGATGGTAAAGTATTCAAAAGGCAGCATTCTGGATCAGAAACACATCTTAAGTTCAAAAGAATCTAATTCTTATGAATCATGTTTTCAAACTACAGTGTGTTTAATAACCAAGAAAGGTAAACCACCCTCTGTATCTGGAGAGTAGATTAGGAAACAAATTTCACATGATATATGGGTAAAAGAAGACATTTCAAGTGAAGTACAAATATTATGTTACCCTCTCCCCAAGGAGTCAAGATATATTCCTTTCTGGATTTGATTTGTGACAACAGCATAGTATTCTCCACTATGAAATCTCACCCAAGCTTACATTTCCAGAGTGTTTAAGTATGGATCCTAGTAATCAGGTTTGATTAACTTCCTATGTAGGTGATCTAGCTCCACTCTATCATGGAGCTGGTCCCTGGTAATTCTAAGTCCCAAACTATATCACATTGTTTGAATTCTTAAAACCTCAATGGACTCAGGGCTGGAGAGATGGCTCAGTGGATAAGAGCACTGACTGTTCTTGCAGAGGATCCAGTTCAGTTCCCAGCACCCACATGGCAGCTACTAACCATCCTTAATTCCAGTCCCAGGGGAATCTGATGCCGTCTTCTGACCTCCGTGGCATTGCACAACATGGAAGCACTCACACACATGCAGGCAATATATTCACACACGTAAATAAAAAAATAAATAAAATGTTTAAAAAAAAAAACCTCAATGGCCCCAATCACATTGTTAATATCTACCTTGAAGGAAGGCCCCTACTTTTAACAACACTATCCATGTGACTTAGAGACCCCTGGGAAACTAAGACTCTTACTGTGAGGGGATATCCCAAGATGTTGTCCATTCTTGTGTTTCAAGAAACTGAAGACCAAGGCTGGATTTACGAAGTTAATCTTTTTTCTTTTTTTTCTACACAGTGCTTCTCCTTTTTTCTATTCCCTTAATGAGAAATTTTGTTGAATAATTATTCATTCCTTTAATATTTAGTATAACTGTCCAGTCTATCCATGTGGCCCAGATTTCTTTATTGAGAGTTTTTATATTATTAAATTCAATTTTCTATGAGTCTGTGTGTGTGTGTGTGTGTGTGTGTGTGTGTGTGTGTGTTGTGCAAAAGATGTGAGTGTGCAGATATGTATGCTTCTGCATGTGCATGCAGAGGCCGGAACCTGACACTGGGTATCTTGATATATTGCTGTCTGCCTTATTGCCTTGAGACACAGTTTCTTTCAGAAATTCAAAGGAAATTCAGCATTTCACCAAGCCTTGGAGCCAGGTGCTTTCAGGATCTACCCATCTCCAACCCAAGTTGAGGTTCAGGCTCTTGTATGCTTGCCTCACTTTCTTTATGGCTACTGGATTTTTAACTCAAGTCCTCAGGCTTCCAAAGCACACACTCTTAACTGTTGAGCCATCTCACAGCTTTCCTTAATAGATATTAGAATATTCAAATTATCCATTCCCTATTTAGAATTTCTGGTAGTTTTGTGCTTTTTAAGTGATTGCTTCATTTCTCTTAATTTGTCTAATTTATTCTTCTGAAGTTCTCAGTAAGATTCCCTTATTATCCTTGTGATGATTAGATGGTTTATAGTAATAAGTGCAGTTTTATTTCTGATAAGTTATGTTTATTATTTTCATTATTTTGTGTTGCTAAAATTATATAATTTAACTGTGATTTTTAATTAAATTGTCTTAATTAAGTTTTTTACCTTATTACTCTGTGTTTTGTATTTCATGAACACATGCGCCACAAAGAGGGTTATAACAAGCGTACCTATATAACTTCTACTACAATCAAGGTACAGAATGATCTTCATTACCTTAAAGTGGGCTTCTGTGGCAGTTTCAGTCATTTCCCAGCTTGTCACTACCACTGCGCCCTCAGTATGGGTTGGGAGCTCATCTACCCCATCTGTGTTGGGATTTTAGCTGAACTGATCTTGTGTAAGTCTTGGGCAGGTAACCACAGCTACTGAGATAGTGTTTGCCATTTCCACACCATGCCCAGAAGGCAGTATTTCACAGCACTCCTCTGTCTTTTTGCTTTTACATTCTTTCCACCTCCTCACCCTAGAGGTTCACTGAGCCTTGACTGTATGTGTCCATAGAGCACTTAATGTAAATGTCTATGTGTGTGTGTGTGTGTGTGTGTGTGTGTGTCTGTTTGTGTGCGTGTCTCTGTGTGTGTATGTGTCGTTAACTGTTGTCAACAGGAAAAAACGAAGGATTTTCTAAAAAGGACTGAGAGCAACACAAACTTGATTGCAAACACAAAAATTTGGAAGGAAAATGAGAGTATGATGAATTAGCAAAATTATAAAGCAGATTATCTTCTAGGGTCTAAGAAAGCTTCAGCCATAGACTTTTGACAAAGATTAAACTACCGGATATGAAATTCTAGTCTGTGGAGCCTGGACTCTCGAATTCAGTCAAATATTGGTTATTTTCCCCACAGCAATCTTGTTGCCATTGCACCAGTAGACATATATAATCTGGCAGGTCATTATTACAGCATACAGTGATCAGCACCAGGTAAGACCACTGATGTTTCTTCTCCCCAACAGCCTACGTGGCACTTTCTTTCTGGCAGGGATAAATTTTAACAGTCAGTTTTACATTGACTTTTCTATGCCTGTTAGCCAAAGTTTTTGATGCCTTCAACAGTAGGGTCGTGCCACATAGTTATGGATGGTAGTTTGCTTTTCTGTTGCTATGAGATATACCATAAGAAAAAAAAAACTTAGGAAGGAAAAGTTTTATTTCTTATTACACTTCCAGTCCATCTCTGAGGAAAGGCGGGGCAGGAACTCAAACGAGAGATGAAAGAGAAACCATGGAATAATGTTCTTTACTGGCTTGCTTCCCCTACTTTTCTCAGATATCTTCTATAGGGCCGTGGCTCACCTGCTCAATGATGAGTTTCTTCATAGCTGATTAGGTCCTCCTACATCAATTATGAATTAATTAAATGTCTCAAAGGCACACCTATAGGCCAATTTGATGGAGAAACTACCTCAACTGAGGTTCCCTCTTTCCAGTTTTATCAAGTTGACACTGAATATTAGCCATCACAAGTCCACTGGTTGTTAAAGTGACACACAAACACATCACTGTTAGACCATGACTGCATTAATTATTTTTCTGTTGATATGATAAAACATCTTAACCAAGACAACTTATAGAACAAAGCATTTGTTTGGCTTATGGTTCCAGAGGGAAAATGCTCATCATGACAGGGAGGGATGGCAAAAGAGGCAGCTGGATCCCTTCATTGTCAACTTGAGACACATGGGAAGAGGAAATATCAAATGAGTTAAGAAAAGAGTCAAATATATTTGATTAATAGTGAAACAATCATTTGAACTGATCAAATAATTTAATTGGTCAATATTTCTTTTTTAATTTTCAACATGTTTTTCCTAGGATAGTGAAGCAAACCCCATTTTAATCTGTTAGACTGCTTATCAGTAACATTATTCAGTGTTGCAAACAATATATAATATTGAATAAAATGATTTTTTAAAAAATAACATGAAATTTGTTCAACAAAATTAAAAGACTGTCAAATTTCTATTGAAAGTTCTGTTTTCATTATTTATTTTTTATACCTTATTTATTTGTGGATGGGGGACATGTGCCTGCCTTTTAGAACATGTGGAGATGGGAGAACAACATACAGGACTTAGTTATTGCCTTCCAGTGATGTGGGTTCCAGGGACCAACTCAGATCATTAGTCTTGAGAGCAAATAGCTTTACCTGCTAAGCTGTCTCACCAATCCTGTTTTCTTTCTTTTACTTTTTATTTTAAAATATTTTTTTCTTATTATTTTATGTATATGAATGTTTTACCTAAATGCTTGTAAGTCTACCATACATCTTATGGAAGACACACAGGGGGATCATATTCCCTGGAACTGGAGTTACGGACAGCTGTTAGCTGACATGCAGGTGCTGGGAATTGAGCCCCGATTATCTATAAGAGTAGACAGTCCTCCTAATTACTGAGTCATCTCTCCAATCTTTCTGCTTTTCATTTTCAGCATGAATTGTGCTTTTTGATAAATAACCCATCACTAAAATAAAGTAATGACAAATTCTGAAGAATTATAATCACGTAGCATTTATTTGGTCAGTTGAACTAAGTCACCTCTGCTGCTTATTTAAGGTGAGATATTAAAGTCATGAGAATATCCATGCTTAGAAGACTTTGTAATATATATATACTTCAAAAGTGTGATTTATTACTTCATTATATAGACACTGGTACACTGCTCATGATATTCATGTAGAAAATTAGATTCAGTCCTGAAATATGTTTTTCTCAATTTTATGTGAATAACTAGATGTAATATTACTAAACAACAGAAAGCAACAAAAATAATTTTAACTTATGCTGAATTTAATGGCTCTCCCAGGATTGAAGAGCTTAAGAAGTAATATCCTGCCTTTGTAAGAAGACTCTTCTCTTTCCTCGTGAGTATCATAAAAATGGACTTCTTAGTATATCTAATGATCCTTAATATGCTTAGTATAAAAAAGCACCCATAGGAATATGTGTAAGAATTAAGAACTACCATTTTTCTAATCAAGAGAATATTGCTTGAGAGGTTATAAAGATACAAAATTTTAAAAAGGAAAATGAAATCTTAGCACATAATAAGCAAATTAGCAAATTAGTGAAATTTCCAATCACTTATCCTTTTAATGATATATAAAGCATACTCTATATTCACTAAAACCATCTTTAAGGAAATTTGGAATAAAATAAATTACAGCAAATGGTTTTTTGAAGTTTCTGTATGGTTTTTTCTCTAATATAAGCATTAAAATAAAATTGCCTGATTAGCAATTTTCAGGCACTGGATTTAAAGCATTGCTAAGAGCAAAGAAAGACAAGCAACAGATTGCCAACAGATATTTACAAAATAAGTATTTCAAAAAGAACTCAATCAGACAAGGACCCAGAGTGGAGCAAGGGAAATGGGTAGCCAGCAGATCTTGGTCTAGGAACTATTAGAAACTGATTACTAGTGGGTGAGGGTAAGTAGGCCTCTCCAATCATTCTAGATAGATTAGCTAGACTCCAATGGATGCATTATCCCAAAGGACATTGAGTACAAATGCTTGACTGGATAGGACTTAACATGCATGGTGGAATACATGAGTTCTGTGGGAGCGGGGGGGGCAGGCATGGATGGGGGAAGAGGTCTAAATTTAATTAAGAACTGTTGTATGAAATGCACAAAAGCTAAATTTTTTAAAATGTAAAGAACTCACAAAGTATTTAAATAGCATCTTCAATATTTCAAGAAAAAGGAAAGGCAAAGAAAATTTTGATAAAAGATGGCCCTAATGTGGCTCAGTGGTAGATTGCTACCCTGACATGCCTGAGCCCATGATTTTATCCACAACATAGCTAAAAAAGAAGAAAATGACAATAGATGAATAAACTGTATGCAATTAGGTAGCCACTAAACAAAGAAGCAAACAAAAAAGATGTCCAACAAGCAAATAAAAGTGCTGGTGGGGCTGCAAACTGGTTCAACCCCTATGGAAAGCAGTGTGGAGAACTCTTTAAAAAACTAAAAATGAACCTACCGTTTGACCCAGTTATACCACTCCTTGGTATAGACCCAAAGAACTCAAGTGTCACTATTGCAGAGACACTTGTTCATCCATGTTTGTTGCTGCTCTTTTCACAATAGCTAAGAGATGGAAGCAACTTAAGTGTCCCTCAGTTGACGAGTGGATAATGAAAACTGGTTCACTTATAAGATGGAGTTTTACTCAGAAGTAAAGAAAGATGAAATCAAGAAATTTGCAGGTAAATGGATAGAACTAGAAACTGTTATACTAAGTGAAGTAACACAGATTCAGAAAAAAATGGACAAATGTTCTCTCTCATATGTGGCTCCCCAATAGGCTTCCAAACCCTAATAAGTGAGTATGTACCCAGACATAACTACAGGAACCAGGATAATGGAAAGGAAACAGGGAGGTAAAGAAAAAGAAAGAACCTGAAAGAGAAGAACAGTAGGCCTTAATAAGGGAGATATGGATAAAAATTGGGTAAGTTTAGGGGTTAGCTCCACCAGTCTGGTATTTTTAATTACCGTGTGTCATGTAGATAAAACTTAGGCAAAGACCAGTTGTTCTCAGATAAAACTTACTTAGACATATATTTCTTGATCTGCTATGTATAATTTGTCAGTAGGTTGTAGGAGTAATATGGTTCCCTCTGGTTTTCAAAACTAGCTAGGCATTGTTTACCTCTTGCATTATCTCACCCCACCATCATGGTTTTCCCACTTAAGGTGCCCCCATT
>NW_008360303.1:4834322-4834519 GCF_000622305.1 Nannospalax galili
TCTGAGTAAAACTCCATCGTATAAATGTACATTTTCATTATCCACTCATCAATTAAGGGACACTTAGGTTGCTTCCATCTCTTAGCTATTGTGAAAAGAGCAGCAACAAACATGGATGTACAAGTGTCTCTGCAATAGTGACATTTGATGAGTTCTTTGGGTCTATGCCAAGGAGTGGTATAACTGGGTCAAATGGT
>NW_008360303.1:4834695-4856983 GCF_000622305.1 Nannospalax galili
TAAAGTTGTTTTAATTTGCATTTGCCTAATTATGTGATGTTGAACATCTTTTAAGATGTTTCATAGCTATATTTACTTCTTCTTTTGAGAACTCTGTTCAGTGCCTTAGCCCATCTTTTAATTGGGTTGCTTCTTGTCTTAGTTCTCTGTTTTTTGCATTCGTTATATATTCTGGTTATTAAACCTCTGTTGGATGTGTCACTGGTGAAGATTTTCTCCCATTCTGTGGGTTTTCTGTTTGCTTCCTTGGTTGTCTTCTTTGATGTAAAGCTTTTTAGTTTAATGAATTCCCATTTGTTAATTCTTGCCCTTGTTTCCAGAACAATTGATGTCCAGTTTAGAAAATCCTTTCCTATGCCTATATCTTGTAGGTTTTTCCCAATGTTTTCTTCTAATAGTTTCAGAGTTTCAGGCTGTACATTGAGGTCTTTGAGCCATTTGGAACTGACTTTTGTTCAAGGTGAAAGGGGTTTAGTTTCATTTTTCTACAGGTGGAGATCCAGTTTTGCCAGCACCATTTGCTGAACATGCTGTCTTTCCAGTGAAAGTTCTTGTCCCATTTGTCAAATATCAGGTGGCTGAAATTGCATTTACTCATATTTGAGTCTTCAATTTTGTTCCATTGGTCTATGGGTATATTTTTAAGCCAGTACCATGTTGTTTTTATGACTATTGCTCTGTAATACAGCTTGAAATCTGGTGTATTAATCCCCCTGGCTTTGCTCTTAGTGCTTAGGGTTGTTTTGGCTATCCGAGGTCTTTTCCTAGAAAAGCCAACCATGGTTGAGCAGGACCTTTGACTTATCTTCACATAGGTGGAACTGGTAAAAGAAAGGAGCCAGGGGCTCCTCCCAAGCCCATGTGACCCCTGAGGAACAGATCCTCAAACAACCTTAAGAGTAAAAATGAATTGGTTTATCTGAATCAACTGTGTGGCCTTAAACACCCAAAATGAAAGTATAACCAAAGATTAAAGGGGCCAATATAATTTCTTAAGAGTCCATATGCATACCTTCTTTTGAGTTGTTGACCAGGGTGGCCAAACGGACTCCCAGATAGTAGCCCAGTATAGAACAGGGAAAATGAACAGCAGACACCTATCTTATGTAAAGGAATACTGACAACTGATTACTGCTAGATGAGGAACAGCTGACCTTCCTAAAATAAAGACCTCTTGACAGGCTGACTAGATTCACCAAAAGGGCAAGTAGTGGGGAATGGCTGGGGGTGCCGACAACACAGCAGACAGTAGCAGGGATATCAGAGTATAAGGGCTCTAGTGGGGGGAGGGAGGCTATGGGAAGGTGCTATCTGGGAAGTGGGTGTATAGTTGAATGAGATGGTTTGGGATGTTCTGTGTGATACACACACACACACACACACACACACACACAAATCAACAAATTTTTAAAAATGTATTATATTTTAGGAGGAAGCATGGAAATTTACATCATAAATTAGGAGAGGTGATAAACAATACCATTGAAATCTACCCGATGACTTTTTAGACATACACAGGGGCCAAGGATCTACGTGCAACCGATTATGACTAGTAATAATCAGATACATACAGATTAGTGATGCAAGCACCAAGATCTCAGTGTTAGCAGCAAAAACTGTGAGTCTGTCTTCAAGGAACGATATATTCTAAATTGAAATGGAGATCATTTTTAAAGGTTAAAACACATCCACTTTGTGTCTTTCAGGGCTTATACTGAGTTCAATAATATATAACTATATTAATTCAACTGTGAACCTATAAACTTGCACCCACTTGTGAAAGTGATTTACTGTTGCTCTGGAGTGTGTTACTGAATACGTTAAAGCTGTAGTGAAAAGCTTCTTCTAATCATGTAGTTATTAAAAATTAAAAAAATTACTTCATGTTAAATAGTAGAGGTGATAAACATTACCAGTGAAATCTATCTGATGACTTTATATCCATACTCAGGTACTAAGGATCTGTCGAATGCTCCCCAAGCCCACCAGGCTTGGGTCTTCAACAAGAAACAAACTCAGACAAAAGTCTGAAGTGTTATGAGGAATTTATTTAAAGAAACAGTATAATGATTTAAAAAATAGTAATTCTTCAAAGCATAGAAATTTTCTCTTTAATAATTAATAGATGTGAATAACATTATCATTGAAATCTACCTGATGACTTTATTTCCATGCTCAGATGCCAAGGAGCTCAGAAAGTAACCAACTGTGACTAGTAATAATCTGATATATAGAGATAAGAAATGCATGTGCAAACATCTCAATGTCAATTGCACTAAAAATGAAGTTTTCTGAATGAAACTCTGTATTTTAGTAATGAAATGGAGATCTTTTTTAAAGGTTAAAACCTCATTTAATTTTATGCCTTATAGGGTTTATACAGAGTACAACATCGTATAACTGTAATAATTCAACTGTAAACCTAAAAATGTACAGCCAGTTTTGTAAAGACGCAGCCTAGCTCAGAAAATTGTTATTGAATATGTCGATGCTGATGTAATGAAATGCTTCTTCAAAGTGTGTGGTTATTAAATAAATAATTTTTAAAAAGTATGAAAAAAGGTTCATCATTAGTCACCAGGGCACCGTAAACAAACATCACACTAAAATCTACATGGCAGCCAAAACATGCAGGGGAAAAGTCTAGACCAAAACAAATTTTTAAGATGATGTACAACAATTAAATTTTTCCTACATTTCCTATAGGAATTTAATTTTAATTTTTAATTTTTTAGAATTTTATATATGAGAATTAGATTTGCATTATTTTGACCACACCCAGTTCATTTCCAATTCTCTCTTAATATCTTATCCTCCTCTTTGTTATGATTGTTACATATATATAATGTTTATATATATATATACATATATATGCATGTATATATAATGCACAGGGTTCATTTGCTGATGGTCATGTGTACCTGGGTTTTGGCCACCCACTTAGGATTAGTAACATTTTAGAGAGCTAGTCCCTGGAGATAATTTATTCCCCCTCCATTTTCATGCATTGATTCCATATAGGTCTTTATTTTGAGGTTGGATCCAGTGAAATTTCCTCCATCCACCTTGACATGTCAACTGTTTATAGATAGTTCATATTTTGTTAGACCACCATACAGTGGCAGTTTCATTGATGTAATTTCCCTAACACCTCTAAAATACATTAACTAGCATCAGGTATCTTGCTCCTCTGGCTCTTACTCTTTTCTGACCCCTTTTCCATAATGCTCTCTGAGCATTAGGTATGAAGATAGCATTGTAGATGTGTCACTAAGGGCTCCACACCCCACAGTCATTCATTCTCTGTTTTGACTTCATTGTGGAACTTTGTAATGATCCCTGTCTGTTCAAAAAAAAAAAAAAAAGCTTCATTGATTAGTTTTGAGATAGTCTTGTTTATCTTGTTTGTAAGTGTAAGAATACATATTAAAAATACTATAAGAAATTGTTTGTCTAGAAGTGTGACAATAGTAGTGTCTATGATCTCTACAGTCATGTGTATTTGACTATGTGTTACAAGTTCCTGAATGATTGCCCTCCTTTTCAAAGGGTCTTAAGTCCATTTAGACAGCTGTTGATTACCCCCAAGTAAAAGTGCCACTGTTGCACCAATAGAGATTATGACTTACTTGTTCTGTCAGACATTGTTGTGATTCATAGGCTTTACAGCTTGTTAGGACCCAAGCTTTCTTTTCTTTAGCAGCTTACACAGTATCTTTGATAATATGAGAGCTAGTGCTCAGGAAAGAGGCTTCCAGGTCAGTTTCATCTTAATAGTTCTAATTTCTCTATCCAAAGCATGTCCTGTCTTCAGCAATAAAACTTATCTTCATGTTTTGCGAGGCAATCAAGGATTGTAGGAATATCCAGGATTATTTTGCGAGTCTCTTGGACTACACTGACCAATAACTCAAAGAGAAATTTCCTTTGCCTGGCCCCTGATCTTTGTTGTATAGCCTTCATCTAAATACATTCAACCCAAATTCATTGTAAATGTGTAATTTCCAGTAGGTTTATGAAATATTACATTTTCTTTTGTTTTTTTTCACACAACTTAAGCATTACCTATCTGCTTCTTTTTTCTCCCCCATATTGCCTTCTCTCCACACTCCCAAATTAAAATATTCCCGTTTCTCCCATTTCCCCCTTGACAATGACTGTGTCCTACCACCATCTTCTCTGGAGCTCCTTTTGTCCTTCTGCCCCCATGTTTCTTTCCAATTTCCTGAGTCCTGTTATTACATCAATCCTCCCATCTAATGTTATGGAACTAAGATCTACAAGGGAATGAGACTATGCATCACTTTTTTCTGACTCTGGATTACTTCACTCAGTGTAACATCTTTTTACCTACAAATTTCATGATTTAATTTATGTTTACCATTATATGGGACTCCATTGTGTAAATGTACCACATTTTCATTATCCATTCATGGACTGAAGGACATTAGGGAATTGCTTCAATTCCTAGCTATTTTGCAAAGAGCAGAAACAAACATGCCTTAGTGAACATCTCTCTAGCAGGATATGGAATCTTTGAAATATGCTAATGAGTGGTATAGCTGAATCTTACAGTAGATCATATATAAATTTGTTTTGATAGGCTGGTCACTTTCCCAGTATCAACTTACCAATCCATGAGCACAGGAGGTCATTCCATCTTCGGGAGTTCTTAAATTTCTTTCTTCAAAGTTCACAAGTTTTTGTTATGGAGATCTTCAATGTCGATGGATAAGTGTACTCCAGATTTTTTTTTAAAACTTTTGTGAATGGGAATGTTTCCATTATCTCTTTCTCTGACAGTTTGTTATTGCTATATAAAAATGTTACTGATTTTTGTTAATTGATTTTGTGTCCTCCTGCTTTCCCAAAGGTCTTGATGTTTTCAAGAAATATTCTGGTGCAAATCTTTGGAACTCCTATGTATAATACCATATTATCAGCCAAAAGGGAAAATTTCACTTCTTTTTCAAGAAGTTTCCTTTTAATTTTCAAGTATTATACTGTAGTGAGTGTTTCAAGCACTATGTTACAAATGAATGGGGATAATGAACAGATTTGTCTCATTCTTGATTTTAATGGGAGTGTTCCATGTTTTTCTCCAGTTTGAATGATGTTCCCTGTGGGTTTGATGTATACAGTCTTAATTATGTTGAGGTATGTTCCCTCCAGAATAATCCCTTCTAGGACTTCTATCAAGAAGGCATGTAGCATATGTCAAAGGCTCCTTCAGCATCCATTGAAATAATCATGTGATTTTTGTATTTAAGTCTGTTTATAAAATGTATTACACTTATTGACTTTGGTATACTAATACATCCATCCACCTATGAAAGCAAGTCAAATTGATAATGGTGGTTTGTCTTCTTGATATACGTCGGTAAGCAGTTTGCAAGTGTTTTATTGAGAATATTTGTCTCTATGTTCATGAAAGATATTTTATTTTATCTTTAACTGGTTTTGTTATTAGATAAATACTTCATAACAGGAATTTTGGAATTCTTCCTCTTTTATATCTTTTTGAATAATTTAAGCAGTATGGATTTTAATTTTTGTTTGACTTGTTGAAACCAGTGGTTCCATTGAATCAAAAATTTTCTCCACTTTTTTATATCTTCTAATTTAACACAGTATATATTTTTAAAGTATTCCCTGAAAATGTTCTGAACTACTGTGAGTTAGGATTAATGTTAGATAGTGGATAGTAATATTTCTCCTTTTATGTCTGATTTTGCCGTTTGGGGTTTTGCTTCTTTTCTTTTGGTTAGCTGGTTTCCTTGGTGTTTGTAATCTGTATGATGGTGAATCCATTAGGGTCTAGTAACTGAAAGAAAGTATAAGAGTGGTTCTGAGTTATGAATACTTACAATTTTATTTATGATCTGAGTACTGGTATCATGTATTCATTACAAAGACATGTATACTTGGGTAATTTATTTTATGAAACACTAGCTTACAACATCTATGTATGTTTCTACTGAAAAAAAGGTACATATTTGAAGAAAATGCACAAATATTATATATGATTTTATTGCAGTGTATAATGAGTAAAATTTTTACATCAAATACTCAAAATTGTTTTAATGACATAAGTGTTTGTAGAGACCCAAACCTAAGACACTTCACAAATCCTAGTTTTAATAAAATATTTAAAAGATTTGTTTTACTAAAATTAAATTATTAAGTAATGTCAGTAAAAGTAACCAAATTTTAGCTATACGAGAGAAAAATGTGCAAGAGAATGAATGTACAACACAATGAATATAAAACAATAGATTGTATTCTTGGTAATTGTGAAGAAAGTATATTTTAAATATTCATATTGCAAGAAAATAAGTACATAGTGTAATACATACTAGCTTAATTTATCCATTCTACAATACAGATGTTTCAATACACTTTCTTGAATATTATAGGTATGTATAAATGCTAACTGCCAAGACAATATAAAAAATCATAAAAAATTTACTGATCAAATGACTCAACAAAAATGTGCTTAATTCTTTGGTCCAGTTAACAGTACCAAACATTGAGGCTAGAGAGATGGATCAGTGGTTAAGAGCACTGGCTGCTCTTGCAGAGGACCTGAGTTCAGTTCCCAGAACCCACAAGACTGCTAACAACCATCCATAACTCCAGTTTCAGGGAATCCTATGTCCTCTTCTGACGTCCGTGGGCATTGCATTACATAGCTGCTCTTGCTTACATACATGTAATCAATAATTGCATACACATAAATTGATGCAAAAATAATAAATAAAATATTTAAAAACAGTACCAAGCATTGTTTCATCTTGTGTAGAGGGCTTTAAATCCTTTTAGAAATAGATGGTTACTTCCATAATATCCATGCCTCTGTTAAACCAATGGGCACATTTTTCCAGGACAGTTGCTACCTTACCTTGGAGAGTTCCCAGCTGGGCAAGACTGTTGATTATTTTTCTCCCCTGGTACCATGCACACAACATTCTAGCACTGAAAGTCATTCTAGTTTAAGGTCAGTACACACTTGATTTCTATATGTTTTATGCTTCAAATATGTTTGCTTCAGCAAAAGATCCTAAACATCAAGTCATGTACTTTAACAAACAACAATGGCAACTGCTTGTAGTGTTTGTATATGAGGGGGTCTATGAGACCAGCTGACCAACAAAGTGAATTATGGCAACCCACACCTGGAACCGAGCTTGTTACCTGATAGCCTATGGTGTTTTGGAGAATCATTGCCTCCTACTATAGGTTAACTCCATATAAACTCAATTTATACACACACACACACACACACACACACATATACATATACATATGTTAGGAGGTGGGAATGACTTTTACAATATGGAAATATTCTGGGCTAAAGACTTTTACCTATCCTTGCAACCAAAATTTACTGTTTATAATGTTGAACACTGTGATTCTCTTATTTTCAGTACCCCTCCTTGCCCTCCACCCAAAACAGTGTAAGATAGAGTATGAATGTGCTTTTGCATGCTTTACAGATCAAAGCACTGAAAGCAATGTGTTTTTTCTCATTACAAATATTGAGGGAAATCTGTTATTGTGTGTGTGTGATACTCTAGGCATAGCATTCAAAATACAAGAGGCTCTAATAAGATAAGCATGGGTCTTGACTTCTATTTCCCCATTGTATCCTGGGAATTTCTCATTCCTCTGAAAAGCATGGATGACGCGGGCACCCTAGGAAAAGGGGTGGAGCCATGGCTATATTGGACCTCAGGAGAGAGAAGTGTGTGGCCAGCTGAGAAGTACATGGGAACATGGAGGAAGAGAGACCAGGGGTGGGAGACAGATGGTGCATGCATTTCAAAAATGGAAAAGGAAAAGCCTATAAGAATCCATGTTTTTGTAAGTCACCCCCTCCCAAATGTCATATAAACTATGCAAAAATCTAAATAGAATACCTTATGTCATTCTGTTAGCCCTGGGGCCTTAGAGGGTGAGCAGGAGTCTCCCACGAAGGGAGAGGGGAAAAATTTATTGAAACAAATTGGCATAATTAGCAGGATGGCCCTGTAAAAGACAAACCACTCTAGTTCAGGAAAAGCAAGGGAGCTAGTGGCAGTACTGATGTGGATCACACAATGGAATATGAAATATGTAATTAGAATGATGCAGGCCATGCAGATGAGGACAGATCAAAGGGGAAAAATCCCTGGGCAACTGCTGTCTTGTAAATATGGGAAAATAGCTCAATTACTTGAAAAATGGAGTCTGCTGCCATATAAATCTGAAAACACATTAAAGATTATAGAGAGCCTAGGAAAAATATCTTACAAGCCTTAGATACAAAAGGGGAAAACAGAGAGGGGGCGTGGCCACTACATTGCATAATAAAAGATCTGAAAAGGCTAAGGAGTTACTCACAGCCTCAGAGCTCAAGACAGGGAAAAACAAGAGATTTTAACTTGTGTAAGGATAGATGGTAAGGAGTCAAAGGACCAAAGGAAAAAGACAGATAGTAATGAAAAAAGAAATAACCTAGAAATAAAAGTAGCTAAAGCTACTCCTCAGAGTCAACCTTTGATATAAAAGGAGAAAAGTTTACAGAGCTATAGTTAGGAGAAAATACTCCACACTGGAGCCATAAAAACCAGAAAAGACTTACAAACAAGCCATCAAAGAGCCCCTCACCACATGGCTTGTGAGGGTATGGGACATGGGAGCAAATAACATCAGTCCAAGTCCTTCAGAAGCTTCACAGCTGACTTGTATAACCACGCACTCGTTCTTGAGACATAGGCTGTTCAACCTAGGCCAATGAAGGGGGGAGCAGTCCCTAATGAAATGGCTTGTGCAAGGGATTAAAGATACATGGTCATTACCAGTGGATACTCCCATGATTAATGGGAGCTGGAGAACTATAATGGAAGGACAAGCATTACTGAGAGAACTAGGTAGGAGAAAATCAATATATGATGCCCAGTTCACTGGGCCAGATAAACCTGTGTTATCTGAGATATAAAGGAAAGCTTAATTCAACTTGGACATCAAGAATGTTATAGAGCTTTTATGGTTTGCTAAGTCCCTTAATGGGACAAAATATTTTGTAAAGTAAGGGAAACTTTAACTGATTTAAGTGTCCCAAACCAGCATGTAAAATATGTGTGTAGAATTATAGAACAACTTACAAGAGATATACGAAAGCTCAGAGGAAAAAAAAAATGGTCCGTTTGGGTTACTGAAAGACAAATGTGGCAAGATTTATGTTGAGCCCAAATTCCCAAAGAAAAAATTGATAGGAAACCAAATTTGGTGCTATGGAGTTTCTGGAAGGCTTTAAAACTTTAAGAACAGTTCACAAAAGAAATTCAGATGATTAAAACTGTCCCAGGGGTGATTAAAGATCCCCAATGTTTATATGTTTCATTTCACTCCTGAGAAAGGCTATTCTAGGGGTGGAGGCAATTTTTCCCACCAGGGCCTCCCCCAGTACATGTATGGTCAATGGAGGGGCAGCAGATAGGACTACAGCCAGGAGGAAGATCCAGGGGCCTACCTGAATCAGGGAACCAACATTTGCAGCAGGGACAATAGAAACCCTCTGCCACCTTAGCCTGGTGCAGGGTCAGGCCACTGGAGCCAGCACCTGTAAATGTATCAAGGATAAAAGAATACAAAGAGACTTCATGTAAGACCACAGAATGCAGAATTACTCTAAAGGGATAACTAAAGAGAGTTAAAAAAAAGTGCTATGTACCTAACAAAGATCTATGGAAAAAGCAGTCAATATGAATGGATAAAACCTTCCCATGCTGTGTTAGACCTTGTCTATGATTGACTTAATGAATGATGTTAACCTTTGAGTGTCTTACAAATATGAAACCTATTTGAAAGTTACCTGAAGAAACAAAGGCCAGCTATAGCTTGTAAAAGTCTTGGGAGTTTTATGGTTGGGTAAGATAAAAACAGAGGCTCCCAAAACTATCCAACTGTTAAGAAAAACTACAGTACCAGGGGTGGGTTGACCCACTATGAGCTGTTGGTCAGAGATCCTAGAGGTCCTCAAATTAAGCAAGGCTATATCCACTAATGTTGTTTATACAATAGAAAGCCCATGTTGCTGAAAACACTGCAGGATGTGAGTGTGGGAGAAGCAGAGACAAAACTAAAAACTCCTTGCCACTGGATGGATGGCTTTCATAGCTCCAAAAGGTGCTATGCAGATGGCATGGGAAAAAGGATCACCTATGCTTCTCCTCAACAATGGACCCTGCATGATGTGCACTATGGACATGCCAAGCAATGCCTGCTAGTGCAATAATTGATTGACTACCATATTTACATTGACAAATTTCTAATTGGATAAGGCCCACTCCTAGGGGTAGAACACACATCTGGTGCTGTAGACCAGGACAATCCCCTGTGTCAGGGAAGGCTACAGGCCCCAGCAGGGAAGCCATTGCAAGTATACTGTTTAATACATATGGCACACCTACTGAGATAACTTCTAGGCATTTGTATTCACATTCATGATTGTTTAAATGTGTCCACTTCCTTCATTTTATCTTTATAGTAAGGGAAACACCACTGAGATTGAGCAGCAACTACGCTTTGAAGACAAATGATGGGAAGAGCCAAGAGGTCAATATCTCATCATGATACAGAAAGATTGCCTTGTGTCTGGCACCCCCTCCAAGGTTTAGGAAAATTCATGGATGGCAAAAAGTTTGTAAGAGCTGGTGGAAAGGTGTGGAGTATAGCCCAGGAACTCCTCATTCCTCTGAAAACTGTGGGTGATGTGGGGCACCCTGGGAAAAGGAGTGTAGCCATGGCCATATCGGAACTCAGGGGAATGAAGCTTGCAGCCTGCAGAGGACTGAAGGGGAATGTGAAGGGAGAGAGACCCAGGGTTGGAGACAGATGGTGAGTGCATTTCAAAAATGGAAAAGGAAAAGCCTATAAGAATCCATGTTTTTGGAAGTCACCCCCTCCCAAATATCATATAAACTATGCAAAAATCTAAATTAAATGTCCTATGTTGGTCTGTCAGCCCTGGGGCCTCAGAGGGCATAAGAGTGAGGTTCCCAAGGAGGGGGAGGGGAAAAATTAGTGGAACACCCACTTTCTTTCAAGAAATGAATGTGCAAAGCCTAACTGGGGGTAGAGTTCCAAGAGACCTCTGAAGGTACAGATACTTGGTGCTCCATAGTTTGTGTCTGCTTTTAACCTTATGAATGAGAAGAGTCAGGCTGTTCCTTTTTTTCTTAACTTTTTTATTTTATGTTTATGAGTGTTAGGCCTGCATGTAGGTAAGTGCACTCATGTCATTCAAAGCCCACGGAGTACAGAAGAGGCTGCTGGATCCCCTGGAACTGTGGAGATGGAGTTAAGGACAGTAATTAGATGCCATGTGGGTTCTGGAATTCGAACCCAGGTCTTCTGCAAGAACAGTCAGTGTTCTTAACCACTGAGCCAACTCTCCAGCCCCAGGCTGTTCCTTTTTTAATCAGCACCATAATGTGGCTTAGAAATGTCATATTAGGAATATTCGACAGTGATAGTTTTCCATATGCTATTTTAAAAGGTCCTTAGTGTTAGTTGTTCCTCCACATACTCCCTCCTGTACTCTGCTCTACAAACCCTGCCATATTTATCCTTTACCTCTTACCATTAATTGAGGCAAAAACCCATGGAAAGCTAAGTTATAGAACTAGGGGAGAAGTTAATCTGTTATTCTGTTAAATGAACAGAGTGATAAATGGTCCTTTATGTTCTTATCTTTATACCCATGGATTATTGCATCTCTCAACCCTCATCAGAGAAGTTTCTTTTCACAGTAGATGGTGATTAACAGAGACTCACACCTGGTCAACCTGCAGAGACTAAGAGACTCTAGAGTGCTCAGATCTAAATGAGACAACTATACCACACCTTCTTCACTCAAGGCAAGGTGTTCATCATGGAGGAGAGTACAGATATACTGTAACAGCCAAAGGTAGTGCACTTCTGGAGAGAAACAGTATTTGTCAGACATGGCAGGGAACTTGTATCTATGAACTCACAACTGGTATGACTGCATGTAGAATACCTGCTCAAGATCAAGCCAAATAAAATCCAGCATGAACAAGGGAAGTGCTCCTGATTTCCACTCCTAGTTGAGGAGCTATTGGTAATTTATGGCTACTGTTGGAGTAAACATCAGGTTTCTTCAGTGATATGTCCCCTGAGAGGCTACACATGCTCCAGTATATGGTCCCAGAGCCATGAACACACAGTCACCAGTCAGTGGACTCATTGGGTTTAATTAAAAGAACACAATAAGCTAGAAATGAAAAGTGGTAGTGGCGATAAGGGATGAATTGTAGAGTAGGGAACAGATTAATCAAAACATGATGTATGCATATATGAAAATCTCAAACAATAAAGGAGTATATGTGTTCAGAACAACACAAGTGCTTGTATAAATAGTGCTTGTAGCTTTAAAACTAATGCCATTTGATATCATTTTTACTATTATTTATCTTTTATATGTATGAGTATATTGCTTGCATGTAAGTAGCTATAGCTATTTTCTGTAATGCCTGCAGAGGTCAGAAGAGGAAACTTGATTCTCCCGAAACTGGAGTAGTAGATGGTTGGATGGTTATTAGTGGCCATTTGGGTGCTGGGAGTTGAAATCGGATCTTCTGCAAAAGGAGTGCTCTTAATCACTCATCCATCTCTCCAGCTCTGCCCTTTGATATCATAACTGTTTGATGACTATGCTGGATAGCTTTGGTTAACATCTTGGCACGTATGTGTTGAGGGAGCTTCAATTGGGGAATTTCCTCCATTGGACTGGTTTGTGACCATGTCTGTAGAGTATTTTCTTGATTGTTGAGTGGTATGGAAGGGTCCAGCCCACAGTGGGCAGTGCCATCCTTAGGTAGTTGGTCCTGTATTGTGTGAGAAAGCAGGCTGAGCACAGGCTAGGGAAGCAAACTGGTAAGCAGCTATCCTCCATGGTCTGTGTTCTAGGTTCCTACCCTAATTTTCTGCCTTGACGTCCCTTGATGATGGACTGTGCTTGTAAATCAAATAAACCCTTTCCTCCCCAAGTTGGTTTTGGTCAGAGTATTTTGTCACAGCAATCAAAAGCAGATTAGAAAAAAGATTAATTGTTTAAGATGAGCAAGCATTTTTAACAGACATCTCAGCCATAACTATTAGGTTCATGGTGATAGTACAAGTCATAAGTTAATATAACAAAACATTGTTTATTAGAAAAGTACTGATGATAATGAGAATTTCAAACTAGGCATTAATTCTAAATATAAGAGCCTTGGGTTTCTAAGTAAATTTTATGGACTTTTATTTTGCTTATTTTACATTCTCTTTCCTGAACTATTCTGCCAATATCCACCAAAATGCTGGCTTAATAATTATCCTAAACAGAAAAAAAAATATATTTTTCTTTTCAGGTTGATTGTGAAATTCAAAATTGACTTGTCATTTTTAAAGCAGTTATTATTGAACAGCTGTGGTGACAAAAATCAGTGTTGTATTAAAACAGTCACAATGAAAAAAAGTATGACTTCAAATTCACAGAGCTATAGTTTTGTTGGGACTGCCTGAGTGCAGCCACACCCTGGCCTATGAGTTCCCGAGCACTTCCACAGCCTGACCTAGAGTCGGCCCACCTGTCTGGTCACTTTCGATTCTTGCAAAGATGGCCCCCCGGCACAGGTCAAGGGGGAGGGATGGGGAAACTCATCCCCGACATAGGATTGGCTCCACCTGGCTCTGCCTCATTCCTGGCATACAGAGGGAGTGGCCCCTCAGCCCCTAGGTCCGTGACACCAGAAACAACTGTCACTCATGACTCAATCTTCCCGCCATGAGACTTTGCCTTTAAATACCTGTGCCTGCTGCAATAAAGCGTGTTCCTGCTCTGACTCACACCTGGCTCTGTGTGTTCCTTTTGACTTGTACACCATCCCGCTCAGCCCGGAGGGGAAAAAGGATCATCGGCTGGCTCCAAGGATCTATCTTTCCCTCCCCTAGTGTCGGAACCCGACATAGTTTTATTTAAATTGTACTCACTTTTAATACATAGGCAGTAAAGATTACTATTTCTAATGTCCGGTACTTTGAGTATTGATTTATATACAGTCTTGCAATGATAGTAAGAAGAATTGGTAAGAACAATTCCACTGACCCTAAAGAGTCATTTATTTCCCATTGTTTTCAAAACATCTGATAGTCTTAGACCTTCAGAAAAACTGATTTCTGTTGTTTTATCTCATTTTCATTTCTTAGAAATTCATATAAACAAAATCATTCATATACAAATTTTGAATACACATTTTTGCTTAGTATACAGCACATATGATATGTGTATGGTGTTTCATGGCCCAAACCTTTGCCCCTTTTTACTGCTGGCTAATATTCCAATGCATTTCTACATCTTCTTTTGTCTACCTCTTCAGCTGAGGTGAATTTGGATTTTGGACAATGTTAAAAAGATAAACTACATACCTATGTAAAATAAACTTACATGAAAATAAACATTCATTTACAACAGTTAATTATGTGGCAGTGAAATTATTGAACTCCATTATGAAAATAGGTATATTTAAAAGGTCTGTCTCTAGAGCTTTCCTAGAAGCCTGCAATCTGCACTCCTATCAAGAACACAGAAGTTTTCTTATTTTGCTTCCTGTTCACTAGTATAGGAAATTTGTCTTGGTTATCTAAGACTTTTTAATGAGTCTGTGATGAAGCTACATTGCAGCATTAATTCATCGCTCCCCTTTCATAATAAAGATCACATGTATCAAATATATCTATGACATATTCATAAAAGATTTAGGAAAATAGCAAATAATTTGCAAAATTCTTTTCTTCTAAAAGAAGGAATTTTTACACAATATTAACGTGATTGTTAAGGAGAAAATATAGTCAATATATGTCAAAGTTACTCTTTTACAAGATGGAAGATATAAGAAATATAAGATATATACAAATCATAAAATTGAGTTAAATCAAATAATTTATGATCATCAAATCTCTTTTGAATGTATCTATAATTAAAATGAATGCAAAGTGGATCAGAATGCAATTGTAATGAAAATGGATTACATTCATTTTGAAAATAAAGAATTTTCCTTTACAATTCATCATGTTAAGTTTAAAAGCTAGACACAGAGGGACAATCATCAAATGTTTTCTTGCATGTATAAAATCATAACAATAAAATCATCTGATAGTAGAGGGTGTTGTTAAGAGAGAGGAATAGAGGAAAGAAACAAGAAATTGAAGGGTAAGAAAATGCAGTAGAGTGACAGTGATTAAATTATGATAGTGATTAAAATACAGTGTTTATGGGAAATTAAAGCTCAAGCACATTGTTTAGTACTGTTTAAGTCAATATTAATTATTTGAAAGAGTACATATATCTAGTTGATAAATGTCCATGTATTTTAAATGATCAAAGATAAAAATTTTAATAAAAATAACAGCAATGCTATGTGTCTTTTACAATGAAGTCAAAAGCATACAGAGTAAAAGTACAATTATGAAAAATTAGTAAATAGTTGTAATGAGTAAAATAAACAGCAATTCAAATATGTTTTGTGATTTTACAAAGTAGGATTAAAAAGGATTCAAAAAAATAAGTCATTATTTTGCATTTTTCATTCACTTCACTTAGAGTATATATTTCATTATTTGATATAAAAGTAAAGTCAACATATGAATACAGAGCAGAAAAACAAATTAATATTTTTAGCACTAAGATGTTGGTTCCACAAACATGCCATGATTATAGTAGTGAATGGGAAAGTGAGGGTACTTGAAAATGACAATGGGGGCATCACTGATTATGAACATCTGGGACCTGAGCCCATGGATTAATCTCATCTGAGAACAGAAAACAATGTTGACAGTTGTATGCAGCCTCCTTGGCTTTAGTTCCTTTTCACATATTGTCATACCACCTGTAAGGGCAACACCAGTTAGAGGTTCTTGATCAGACAATGTCTCCATGGTGATAGAACTATGGGTCTGTAGTAGGGTTGTAGGTCAAGTGTAGGTGCTGAAATACTCCTTTGAAATTTAACTTAAGCCACGGTGTCCTGTATGAGGGCAGCAGCTTCCCCATTAAGAAGAAAATCACTATTGAGAAATGAACACGAATATAGCATCCTGTATGGATCTAAATTTAATGCTTGGGAGATGTTGATCCCTTAGAGTATTAAAACAAAACAAGACAACAAAAGGAGTGCTACATATATTTATCTTTTTTTTTTTTAATGTGTATGAATGTAATGCCTGAATGTAGGTAGGTGCACCCATTTCGTGCAATGCACAAGGTAGGTCAGAAGAAGGCTTCAGATTCCCTGGAACTGGAATTACAGAAGATTGTCGGCCACCATGTGAGGGAATCGAACCTGGGTCCTCTGCAAGAGGAGCCAGTATTTTTAAACACTGAACAATCTCTCCAGCCTGTGTATTTGTCTTTTTGAAAAAATTGTTCAGTTAATTTTCTTCTGCATTTTTACCAAACATTTTACTCTGGCTACACTTTCCTGCTGGGTGTTTAAGGCCATGTAAGTAGCCAAAAATTAAGTTTTTTTTTTGTTTTTTTGTTTTTTTTTTTTTAATTTAAGGTCAGGTACAGCTTTGTAGACATTGCGTTTCTGGATTTAGGAGGATACTTTGGCTTCTTTAATTTCTTTCTGTTGCAGTGTAATTTCTGTGACATGTCCAGGTCTTGGTGAACAAGTAGCTTCCTTCAGAACAATTTGGTGAACCTCTTTTTTGTGGAATGTGTCTTGGTTAGAGTCTAAGGCCTGTGGTCTCCGCAGTTTCTCTGAACAAGAAGACAGATGGTTTGCAGGAGCTATTGGACTCTTTGGGTAGTGTTACATCATATTCTGGGGTCTAGTTTACCTAGGGGCAGGTTTAAGGTCTTACATCTCTTTTTCTCAGTGATATCCTCAATGGCTTTGAACACTCAGTTTGATAGTTGTGAACCGATAAGACAGTTGTATCAGTCTTGAAGTTTTAACTTATTGTAACATCTAGCAAAGTTTATTCAAAACACCAAGTACCATTCATGTTTATACTAATACTCAGTTACTCAAATAGCAAAACACAATTATCTCATGTATAAATTATTTTAAAATTCAGTTACTATGTTACCATGAGCAGATCAACACAACTTTAGCAATTTTATATAACCTTTAATTAACATACATACATCATCCTTAAGTTTTACCTTTTATAAACCTTGTGAAAGTTACTCTAACTTTCTGCAATTTACTTAAAATTTTCTGGTTTTTGTCCTCAACGTTTTCATTCTTGTTAAGAAAAAAATTATTTCACCTTATGAAATTTTTTTCTTATCTATATTTTCTTATCTTCTTAACATTTTTAACCAGAAACACAGAACGTTTTGCAAGCACACAATTCTATTAACATCTGGCTTTGTGCTGTATATTTTAAATGTGGAAGTGATAAAGCTCTAAAATTCTACAATCCAAGGTTCTTCATTTTCCTTAAATGGACTTCTACATTTTATAGGAATTAAACTTGACATGTAATTTATGTATAATCACATGCTTACCATTATTCATCTCTTCATTATTTCCTAGACACTTGGTTTACATCTAGAATTATTTGCTTCCATTTTAAATAGCATATTTAAACATCATAGGACAACAACTAAATTATTACATACTTATGTTCCTATAATTTAATACAGTTGCAGCTGTTTCTAACAGTCTCAATCACAAGCTTCCTAATTCAAACCGTACTAAATTATGTAGAATCCATCACTGGCCTACCTGATTGGGTTATATTTTATTTGAAATGGAAATATACTTAAATTTTTTCTGTACCAATATGCATTACCAGTGTATTGGGAGGAGGGCTATGGGAGGGTGCCAGTGGACATGAGGGTATAAAGATCATTAAGATTTTTTGGATATGTTCTGTATAAAACACAAAAATTGTATATAACTTAGTATCATCTGAGAAGACAGTCTCAGCTAGGGAATTTCCTAGATCAGGTTGGCCTGTGGACATACCTGTGGAAGATTGTGTTAACTGTTACATGAAGTGAGAAGAGCCACCTTGAATGTGAGTGGCAACAGTTCATGGTCTGGACCAAGAAAGTTCACTGAGCACAAGCAGCAGGGGAGGGTACATCTATTGTCTCTTTGCTGCTGACTGTGAATGTGATGTAATGAGTTACTTGAAAACCTGCTTTCACTGCCCATAAATAGTGGAATTTTAAGCCAAATAATCTCTTTCCTCCCCTGTATAGCTTTTTGTCAGGAGATTTTTATCACAGCACCAGAAATAAAACTAGAAAATCATGCTTACAAGCTATTAACCAATCTTTTCCTAACGATTTGGCCACAAAACAGTTTCGTACCTACTTTTTTCAATTCTTTTTGTGGTTTAGACATCATTCAGCTCACTGCTCTCTTACATGAATAGGTATGAAAGGTTCATATCTTTTTTTCTCCCCTAAACTCACTTTTTAATAACCTTTGCTTCTACTTATTGCATTGCACTTTAAATCAATTTGTGGAAAGAGTTATAGCTAGCAACCAGAGATAAGATATGTCTTATTTAACATTTCAAAAGTAATACAGTAAATTACTATCACTGAGAACCATAAAAAGACCCTTTACTTAAGAGGGATAATAAATAGCTTATTTAAAAACGTGGCATAAAGAACCATTTTAGAGACACATTAAGATAAATCCAACCTCCTACTAGGAGTGATGCAGTTCTGATGATGAAATCACATATTGTTAAAAATGTCTTAGAGAAAAAATAATTATAATATACATTATCTAAATACAAAGATTAAGCATTTTAACATCATTCATCCTTTAAACTTCTGAATGTTAATGCTTTTTGTAGTCTCAATTAATACTAGAAAAAAATACTAATGATTTTACTTGTTTACCGAATAGTCTACTAAATAAACCATGTAAGTCTCAAGAGTGCATTCACCTGCAAGTACATAAAATATTATCCATGAATAAATCAAAGTTAACCCTTAAAAAGAGAATAGCTAATAGAAAATATATATGTGAATATATTTTTTCTATAACCATGTGCAGAATTTGTCGATACCAATTTCATTATTGGTGTAATAGATAATTGAAATCTATTTCTGAATTAACCCAAGGGAGGCACAGAAGGATAGCAAGCAATGCCTCTACTGTTGGACGGAGGCTGCCTTGGGAATACACCTGATCATGTCTTCTATCAGACCATTCACTGTCTTCTATCTTGCACAGTATCCAGAACAATTATTATAAAACAACATTTAATTTTAGATTGTTAATATGTGAATATAATTCAGCTTAACTATGATATCAAAGCTATCCTTAATGCTCAAAGAAGCATTTAAAGCTTATATTGTTGAAAATACAAATTTGGTTTTAATTTGAAATTCCAAACTGAAATCTACTGCCTCCAGATTCTAGATAATTGGCCTTTGACACAGGCTTGCACTGTATGCATACAGCCCAGTGTGTTATTACAGACTTTTTCTTTTCAGTTAATTTTTGAATACCCTCAGACATGGATACTTCTTGATTATTATGTTATCTTATATGCCCTTTTGAAATTTCTATGGTGTAATTAATATTTGTTAACTGACCCTTTCCAAGTTCTATTCCTGCTTTTTTCACCATTTCCTATAAGCATGTCTCATTTATACTCCTCTTTCTTCCAAGCACAAACTGTAGAATCATGGATTTTTAACAGATTTCATATTCATAATCAATTGTTGGTATCATGTTCTTGCAGTCATGTCACTTTTGCCATTTATTTTACAGAAATCAATATTTGTTAACTGACCCTTTCCAAGTTCTATTCCTGCTTTTTTCACCATTTCCTATAAGCATGTCTCATTTATACTCCTCTTTCTTCCAAGCACAAACTGTAGAATCATGGATTTTTAACAGATTTCATATTCATAATCAATTGTTGGTATCATGTTCTTGCAGTCATGTCACTTTTGCCATTTATTTTACAGAAATCAATGTCAAAAATTTAGGTTCAACAATGAAATTTTTAAAAATACAGCTCAAGTTCCATCATTTTTAGCTTAAAATCCTTCTATGACTTCATATTGTCCTTAAATATATAAATTTCAAGAACACATTTCAGCAAATACTATACTGCCTGGATTCTGGCTTCTCCTGTTTGACTTTGACCCTTTCTTTCTCTGCCGGCTCTACCAATAACTTTTCATTCTTCCTATACCAGGCCCCTGAATGTTCAGTTCTAGCCTTGTTCTCTCAGTATGCTCATTAGTCTAATTAACCCATGAGTATGGTTTAGTGGATTGATGAAATGCTACTTTTTAGGCACAAAGTTTGCAACCTGAGTATTTCAGTTAGGGGATGCTATAGAAACCACACTGTGATTAGACTTTGAAAACATAGGGTTCTTAAAAAGGCAACATAAACAACCATTCATACTCTCACTTTCCTTGAGCCTATAGTTGCTCCATAAAACAAACAAGTATCTCTGTCTTTATTGCACTTTCATATAATCACATAAGGCGTCTTTCAGGAGATGTAAAATGACCTGGAAATAGATCTTTTCGGTGAAAATAATTCTAATTTTATCCAGCCATATACATGAAGGACTCAGCAATTAAAACATTCACTGCTCTTGCAGAAGACCCAGGTTTTCGTCCTAGTGCCCTCATGGTGGCTAACAATCATCTCTAACTCCATTTCCAGGGGATCAGATGCCTTTTTCTGGATTCAGCCAGCATTCAGCATTGCAGGTATGGTGCACATATATACATGCAGGCAAACAATCATACTCTACTACATACACACAGACACAGACACAGGAACACACACACACACACATATATTCATGAATTCATATCAAAGTATATGTGTAGATATACAGATATAGCATTATAAATTAAAGAAAGTTTGTATTTTTAAAAATAATAGAATGCCTTCAGAAATTGGAGATAAAATCATTTTTATGTTGGATGAAGTTATAAGTCCTCAGAGCAGACATTATTTCTATCAGAATATGGGTGCTTATTTTTTGACAATGGAGAAAGTTACTACTTACTTGCAAGATTCATAAACAATGGGAGACTTCTGTGGTTACTGTTTGAAGTTTAGAGAAGCTGGAAAGAACAAGGACTTTATAGGTTGCATGATAAGAATAAACAAGATATATAGCCGGTTGACATCTATGTTCAGAGGATTTACATAAAACTTCTGACAGATGAAAGATTGCTTAACATAAAAGTCAGACAGGGATAAATATGCTCATGTTGTACTTGGTTACAAAATAGAAGATGTCAGTAAACACTGGGTCAATGTAAAGAATGAGACACTAATATTCCAGAAGCAATTGTTTTGTCATTAGTGTAAGAAAGGAGTTGAGGCTAGGAGTTGAGAAGAGAAGAGCAGGAATGAAATGACTTAAATATCTCAATAATTAGGTGATGAACTGCTTAGATAAAGATAGTACCACTGTGAGCTGATAGTGCGGTAATATTCATAGGCAGGATGAATTCAATAAAATCTGTAACAGTTTAGTTGTAGTCAGGATAAGAGTGGATAGTCACTAGTTTTGTTTCAGATATTTTGTACAGAGAAAAGACAGACTTTTCTTCTTTCTTTTTTTTTTAATATTTTGAAATTTATTTCAATTTGGCCCCAGAGGGGGACTTGGAAGTTGCTTGTAGTGATTCTTATTCCCATAATACCTAAGGCACAAGCATAGTAATTTTTTTGCCTCTTGTATCATTTTAGCCCCTTTGTCTTACTTATATAATAACATACGTTCTGATTATGTTCTCTAGAGCTACAGGGCTGTGACCCTATCACTATAGCGATGTAACGTGTTTCCTCATAGCATATTGATACTGATTAGACCACACTATCTTTTCTTTGCTCTCCTTTCCCTGACCCCCTGGGAACCTCTAACACAGTATCTACTAGAAGAGATGGAATCAATAACTAGAGGAATTTAAAATAAGGCTGAGGAGATGTCTCAGGGTGAAAACCTTTGATGCATAAGATCAATCTCCAGAACTCAGGTAAAACAGGATACTGTAACCAGTATCTCTCTCTCACTGATTTTTAGGTGGGATGTGGAAATAAGAGATCCCTGGAATGTGGAAGGCTAGCTTGCCTGGTGTACTGACTAATGACAAGAGGCTCTATCTAAAACAATGCAAAGGCAAAGACCGAGAGGTGAGGGTGTTCAGTGACTTTTACCCACATATCCACAGCCTGCCTCTCTCTCTCTCTCTCTCTCTCTCTCTCTCTCTCTCTCT
>NW_008360303.1:4857006-4869955 GCF_000622305.1 Nannospalax galili
CTCTCTCTCCCCCCTTTTAAAAAAGTTAAAATATATATCATATTTATAATTATAATGATTTTTCAGAAGTGTAAGTAATAATTGGAAAAGACATTCTATAATTTGATGAATACTTGATTGAGGTCTGGCAAAACACTCACTGGTGCACAGCATCTGGCTGAGAGACATTTGAGCCTCTTATAGTTAAGGCGACCTTGGAGATCCAACATTACCCAAAATTCAAAGCTAGTATCTGAGATTCATTAAGGATTTATTTACCTTTCTAGAAGCTGTATAAATTATAAACAATTTAACATCATAAGAAATGTCTGTGAATTTTACACTTATTCAGTTTGCCATTCCCAATATAATTAAAATAGCTGAAAAGATTAATTTGATGGGAAGATTCAAAGAGACAATAAAACCTTGCTTTCCTTGTGAAATTCTACCAGTGTTATGAAGGAATGTTTAATACTTAAAAGTCTGAAAATGGAGATTAACATAGAACATTTTTTTACTTGTAAAAGAAAGCAGGCACTTTGATTTCAATACTCATTTCTCTTACACATTAAGTGCATCAACTATAAAATGTCATTGGTTTGAATAACTTAAAAATGTAAACTACATGTGTTAAAATATTAAAGACCTTGTTTGTTGAAGTAATTTAAATTTTTATAATTTTCTGGCAATAAAGTTAGAAAAGTAACGCCTATCCATTACAGAATGAAATGCAAAGAACATTGAAAAGACTGTACCTTTCACTGTGGTGTCTCCTCCTAATGTCCTTGTTGAATATAAAAATATAATTTAACATAACATTAGGTTTTATGATATTATAAAAATTATATGAGAGGCTTTTTCCAGTTTTATAAAAATCAGCTCATGTTGCAAATTTCTACCAGGGGCACTGATTATGTTCACCTTAAACTCCAGACAACAAATTCCCGGTCCCTTAAGCCTGTATACTGAATTCAGCAGTCAAACCTGGCTGGATTTTTAATTAGAAAAATAAATAAAACATGAAGCATAAATAAGAAGGGTTAATGAAAACTACATACTGGGACTAATCTGAAAGACTATTTCAAGAATAACTCACAGGTTAAAGATTAAATTACAAGAAAAAAAGCAGGTTGTTCTATACTTTGAGAGTGAACAAAATATTTCTATGTAAAGCAAAAGCTAAGTCATATTACAAAAAATTTATGTTGTTATAGTTTATGTTCTATGTCATATGATCTATTTTAATATCTCAGATTAAAGAAAATAATAGAGCAAATGTTTTGCTGATTGTTTATCTATAAAAGTTTCATGTAAGGTATCATTCTTCAAGGTAATTTAAGTCAACACCAATGATTAATAAAGTACTTTCATGTGTATAACATTGTGCAAAGATCCATATTTGTTATTTTTCTCATTGCTACGACCAAAGGAAAACAACTTAAGGATGTAGAACTCATTTGGGGTCTTGGTTGAAGGGATACTGCTGGTCATTCTGTGGAGGAGGGCATGATGGCAGGAACTTGAGGCAGCTGGTCACATTGTATCCACAGTCAGGAAAGAGCGAGAGATAAGAGGGAGAGAGGGAGAGAGAGAGAGGGTTAGAGGGAGAGAGGGGGAGTGGAAGAGAGAGGAAGAGAGAGAGGCGGGGAGAGAGGGGGAGAGAGAGAGGAGAGAGAGAGAGAGAGAGAGAGGAGCAAGCTGGGGTGGAACCTCACCTTGTTTTCCCACTGCTTAATCTGGGACTCCAGCCTAAAGAGTCAGTGCTGCCCCCATTCAGGGAAGGTTTTCTCTCTTCCGCTACACTTTTCCTGAAAAATCCCTCTAGACATACCTGGAAATGTATTTTCATGGTGAGTGTAAATTCAGTTAACTTGATAAGAATGAAGAACATGAAATATAAGATACAAAACATAAAGAGTAGTTGCAAAATGTGTGGAGAGAATTAAAAGAGATAATCACACATATGCTGTTTATAAACTCAAAAATCTAATGATACCTTTGAAATTAATTATGTCAAATGAAATGATACTGTGTTCTGAAAAATTAGTTTCTCCAAGAGATATGTCATCTTCCAACACAGTGCTCTTGCTTATTATTGTTAACTATTTACAACAAGAAGTTTTAAATCTCAAGTGAACTCTTTCATGTCATTTTCTTATCTAAATTATGTGAAAATTTTATTTCATCATATTTTATAACTACAACTAACATTTCTTTAGGTATCAGTGTATTAGAATTCTAGAGGAACAGAACCAATGGAATGAACATATAATACAAAGCAAATTAGTAGATTGGCTTACACATTTGACTTGGGAACTCTAATATTGTCTGTCTACAGTACTGGAGAGATTGAGAACCCGGTAGTTGCCCAGGACAGCATGCTGGATGTCTTAGCAACTCCAATTTGGCAATAAGACCTGGAGAATTTCTGGACAACCAAGGTCTTCAGTCCATGATGTTATGGAAGGCTATCATCTGTAGCAGGTCTACAGTAGTGCTCACCAGCAAGCAGTGAAAGCAAGCAGGCACATCAATTGCTTTACCTCTGGACCTCCTCCTATCTAGGCAGCCGCAGGAAGGGGATGCTCACTCTGGGGGAAGCTTCTATAATCTTTCCAGGAAATACTTTTATAAAACAACCCAAAAGCAAATAATTTTACATAGATTTCATCCTAACTTGTGTGGAAGCCTATGTAGGAAAGGGACTTTTTAAGGCCTCAGATAAGCACATAAAAACAAAGACAGTTAAGTAGAACTGCACTCTACAATACTATCAACAGAAAAAGTGAATAAAAGGAAAGGGTCTCAAACAGCAACTTCAAATCAGAGTGTTCTGCCATGTATTTAAAATGTTTCTTCACATATCTAACAAAATACTTAGTCACAAGTTGTATTTTATTTTTTTACAAGCCAGAACATAGAGAATTAACAACATGGTCATTTATTTGAACTTTCTGTGACATCCTGCCACTCTTGCCTTAAAGACATGTAATATTGCATTGTGCATATATTTTTAGATCCGTATTTAGAAACTTTCAACATCTAGTCATAAACAATATCAATCATTGCATCTCATTTTTATAATTTTTAGATAAACTTTTTGTTTTCTATGATGGTTGTTTGGTTTTTTTTTTATGTAAGACATTATGGTCTATGTAGTCCAGGTTGATCTTGTATTTACATTATAGCCCTTTCCCAAATCTCCCAAATACTGGGATTGCAGCATGAAGCACACAATTTGCACAGTTTATCTTTTGTTCATTGATATTTTTTCATTCTAAATATATTCTTTATTTATTGATGGTTCAGATTGTCTCTTCTGAGAGGTGCTTAATTCTGAGAACAAATAATTGTGCAAACTCTTTAAATTTATATTTTACTAATTGATTAATGGAAGGTTTTAATATATTCTAGATGATGGTTAAGTATTCGTTAAAACTTAGATAAAACTCCCCATAGAAATTAGAGCTTAATTAGCTTATGAATGAACACTTTGACCTTCACAGACATTAAATTAAATGAGCTTTTTGTTTGTTGTGTCTTTGTTTCTTTCCTCCCAAACCTTCTTTAAACATGATAGTAGCCTATAATGTTTTTTCAAAATATTTGAATTTTTGTTCTAAATGAAAGTATTCTTTCAGACTATTTCTTCTTGAATAGTATAATTGAAAATTTATTTCGTTTTTCCCATTAAAGATCATTTACATGGGCACTGTTATGTGCAACCTGTTGTTTCCACCTGATTTTTAGAGCTCTCTCTGGTGGTCATTTGTCAACTGAGAACATGTTTTAATCAATGTCTCATCTATCTCTAGCTAAACTATTCTATGTATATGTGGGTATAAGAATGCTCTACCTATATAATTGCACAGTTTTCGATAACATCACAGTTGGAGGTGAAATTACCTTTTTTGTGTGTGCTCAAAAGATATTCAGTTATTTAGTACTTAAAATTCTTATGTACTGACACTTTCTAATTTTATGGAAATACCAAAGCATATTTATTATATATCCATATTTAAAGATACATTTTATGATTTTTGTGTCTATATAAGTGATTTATTTTTTATCTGTTTAGTAGTATTTTATGCAATCCAAATTATAAGGATTTTCAAATGAACATGTTCACCTTTTATATTATTATTTATGATTTAATATAAATATATTTCACATTAATTTCACTTACTAATATGTAAGTAAATTTCTGTGTATGTATTATAATTTAATTAGCATTTATTTATGATGCTAAATGGTTTACAATTAAACTAAACTACCTTATGTAAACACAATTTTTTATTTGTTATTTGTATTTTGTGTGTATGAGTGTATTGCTTGCATGTGTAAGTGCACTCATGTTATGAAATGACCACGGAGGTCAGAATAGTGCATTGAATCTCCTGGAACTGGAATTACAGAATGGTTGTTAGTTGCTATGTGGGTGCTGGGAACTGAACCCAGGTCCTTTGCATGAGCAGACAGTGCTCTTAACCACTGAGCCACCTATCCAATCCCCACTGTTCTTTTTTTTTTTTTTTCTGACACAGGGTCTGATTGTGTAGCCCTGGCTAGCCTGAAACACAGTTTGAAGTCTATACTGTCCTTGAACTCACAGTGATTCACCTGCCTCTGCCTCCAGGAGTCCCTGGGATAAAATGTGTATGTCACAATGTGTAGCTCTAGGAACACATTTTAAGTAACAATAGCATCAAAATAACGATTTTTCTTGTTATATTCCTCCATTGAACTAAATGATATAATAAAATTTTTCTCATATGACACATTGTATATTTCTGGTATGCTTTGATTTGATCTGTTTGTGATTTTCTTCATAGCAATTTAATTTCATGAGCAGTGTTTAGCTACTTTCATCCTCATTTTTTGAAGGGGTAATAAATTAATGATTGAACCTCAATTTTCTGAGACAAATATGAAGTTCCTGTTAGGTGACTAGAAAGTTCTATTACTAATTGAAAAATATTTCTATAAAACCAGTTTTGACCCTAAATGTGTAGTTTAACAAGATATATAAAGTTTTAAAAATGATCATATATCAAAATATAAAAGTACAGTCTAGAGCCTGAGAATGGCTTACTGGAGCTTGACTTAGGCTTCTTTGGTAACTTCTGAGTAGCTGATCTGAAGCCATCAGTTCCCTCCAAAATAAAATCTGAGAGAACCTGAAACCTAGACCAACTAGCTCCACAAACCCAATAAGAGAACAACTAAGGCACACCAATAATAAAAGCAGAAGAAAACCTCAAGTAAACAAAAGAAGACTTGATTTTCAAATCAGAATCACAAACAGAAAAGGAAATTTACATGCCAAAATTACAATGAAAAAACAGTAAAATGGAAAGCCAAAATACTATGTCCCCACCAAACTCCACCAGTCCTGTAGAAGAGTTCTATAAGGAGAACCCCTAGAAATAATCCAAGAAACAGAATTTAAAAGAACAGTCATAAACACAGTCAAAGAATTCAATGAATTTAAAGAACACACACACACACACAAAAAAAAAAAAAAAAAAAAAAAAAAAAAAAAAAATCAAAGAACTAAAAGAAGATAGGGATAAACTTCCGAATAGATTCACAAAAAAGATAGAAACATTGACAAAACCTCAGGCTGAAATGAAGAAGGAAGTGAAAATAATAAACCAACTTGAAACAACAGGGGAAATCCTCACCTATAGAATGAATGCAATGAAGAACTGAATAACAACACTGAGGATAAAGGTGAAGAACTGGATCGCCAAGCAAAGATTATGAAAAATTTAAGACTATATAAGAATAGAATATGCAGGAATTGTGTGACACCATAAAAAGACCAATTCTACGTATCATAGGCATAGAGGAAGGACAAGAGTCTCAGGTTAATGGTATTGACCAGATCTTAAACAGGATTATAGAAAAGAATTTCCAAAAATTAAAGAAATACAGCCCCATATAAATAAAAGAAGCATGTAGAACACCAAATAGACAGGACAAGAAAAGAAACTCTTCACGGCACATTGTAGTAAAAACACTAAACGTTCGGAACAAAGAAAGAATACTGAAAGCAGCAATAGAAAAACAACAAATCACATACATAGGAAAGTCCGTCAAAATTACAAATGCAGCTGACAAATCAATGAAAGCCAGAAGAGCCTGGACCAAGGTATTTCCAGGTATAAATACCATAGAAGTCAGCCCAGAATACTTTATCCAGCAAAAATATCTATTCTAGTTGAGCGGGAAAGAAAACTCTTCCATGACATGTCTAGCCTGAAAGAATACATGCCCCCAAAACCAGCCCTTCAAAGAATACTTGAAGCAATACAAAGAATGGAGAAAGGAACAGCCATACCACAGGAGCAATGAAAGAAACTAAATAAAGGTATAATTGTGGAAACACAAAATTAGACAAAGAATGCAAACAGTAATCAAAATGATGGCAGCTAATACACATCTTTCATTAATAACGTTAGATAGGAATGGGCTAAATTCCCCAGTTAAAAGACAAAGGCTGGTTGAATGGATAAAGAGGCAAAATCCATCTTTATGCTGTCTACAAGTAACCCATCTCACCTTCAAGGACAGGTACTACCTTAAGTTAAAAGGATGGAAAAGAATATTCTAAGCAAATGACGTTAAGAAGCAAACAGGGGTTGCAATTAGAATATCTGACAAAAAAGACTTCAAAGTAAAACTAATCAGAAGAGACAAGGAAGGTCACTTCATTCTGAGCAAAGGAACAATTAACCAAGAAGATATTATAATCCTTAACACATATGTACCAAACTCTGCTGCACCCAAATTCATAAAAACAACACTACAGAACTTTAAGACACAGATTAATCCCACTCAGTAATAGTATGGGACTTCAATAACCCACTCTCTCCATCAGACAGGTCAACTGGACAAAGTATAAACAAAGAGATATCAGAATTAAATGATACTGTACATCAAATGGACCTAACAGTCATCTTCCAAATATTCCACAAAAGCACCCTAAGAATACATTTTCTATTCCTCACTCTATGGAACTTTCTCAAAAACTGACCAAACACTGGGGTACAAAACAAACTTCAACACATACAAAAAAAAATGAAGTAATACCATGCATTCTACCAGACCACAATGTAGTAAAGCTCAAAATCAACATTGGAAGAAGCCCTAGTCAGTACACGAATTCATGGAGATTACACAATTAAATGATGAGTGCGTCAAAGGAGAAATTAAGAAAGAAATAAAAGAATTCCTGAAATTCAACAAAAATGACAATCAAACACAAAGAAACCTCTGGGACACCTTAAAAGCAGTCCTAAGAGGGAAGTTTATAGTTCTAAATCCTACAATAAAAAAATCAGAAAGAGCACAAATAAAATATTTAACATTGTAACTCAAGACACTGGAAAGGCAAGAACAAATGAAACCCAAACACAGCAGAAGAGAAGAAATAACAAAAATCAAAGCAGAAGTTAATGAAACAGATACAAAGAAAACAATGCAAGGAATCAATGAATCTAGGAGCTGGTTCTCAGAAAAGCTACACAAGATAGACAGACCCTTAGCTCAGTTAACCAAAAGAAAGAGCACCTCCATATCAACAAAGAGATGAAAGGAGAAACAACACAACAAACACCAGAAAGATCCAGAACATTATAAGGGAATACTTTAAACCTATACTCTACTAAATTTGAAAACTAAAAGGAAATGGATGGATAGCTAAAACTATGGGAACCACTGAAGTTAAACCAAGAAGAGATTAACAGTTTAAATAGACCCATAACATATAAGGAAATTGAAACAGTAATACAAAGCCTCCCTACTGGAAAAAAAGCCCAGTCCCAGATGGATTACAGCAGAATTCTACCTGTCATTTAAAGACTTCTGACCAATACTACTTAAATTATTCAAAAAGATAGAAACAGAGGGAGAACTCCCAAACTCATTCTATGAAAACAGCATCCCTCTAACACCGAAACCAGGTAAAGACACAACCAAAAAAGAAAAAAATATAGAGCCATATCCTTATTGAACATAGATGCAAAAATTCTCGACAAAATACTTGCAAACTGCTTACACAAGTACATCAAAAAGATCATTCATCATGGTCAGGTAGGCTTTATTCCAGAGATGCAGGGATGGTTCCATGTATGCAAGTAAATCAACATGATCAATGTTATAAATAGACTTAAAGACAAAAATTTCATCATCATTTCAATAGATGCATAAAAGGCAAAATTCAGCATGCATTCATGATAAAAATACTAAAGGGGATTGGACTGGAGGCAACATACCTCAACATAATTAAAGCTATATACAATAAACCCACAGGCAACATCATTCTAAATGGAGAAAGACTGGAAGCATTCCCATTAAAATCAGGAACAAGACAAGGATATTCTCTACCTCGATTGATTTTTAATATAGTGCTTGAAACTCTTGCAAGAGTGGTGAGACAAAAGAAGAAAATTAAAGGTATACTAACTAGAAAAAAAGAGGTCAAATTATCCCTTTTTGTAGATGATATGATACTATATCTAAGAGATCCAAGAAGTTCCACCAGAAAATTCCTAGAACTGATCAACACTCTCAGTAAACTGGCAGGTTACAAAATTAATGTACAAGAATCAGTAGCTTTTCTATATACTAATAACAAGCAATTGGAGAAAGAGTACAGGGAAATACTACCATTCACAATAGCTGCAAAAAAATCTTAGAATGAACATGACCAAAGACATCAAAGATCTCTACAATGAAAATTTTAAATCTTTAAAGAAACAAATTGAGGCAGACACCAGAAGATGGATGGACTGCCCATGTTCACGGACTGTAAGAATGAAAATTGTGAAAATGACCATTCTACCAAAAGCAATATATAGATTCAGTACCATCCCAATCAAAATCCCCATAACATACTTTACGGAATTATAAAAAAAAAAATCCTTAAATTCATATGGACACACAAAAGAACCCGGACAGCCAAAGAGCACAAATATCTCAAAATATTCTACAGAGACTATAGTAATAAAACGGCATTGTTTCTGGCACAAAAGTAGACTCAAAAATCAATGGAACAACATTGAAGACCCGAACCTGAGTACATGCAATTTCAGCCACCTGATAGTTGACAAAGATGCCAAGAATACACGACTGAGGAATGATATCATCCTCAACAAATGGTGCTGGCAAAACTGGATCTCCACCTATAAAATAATGAAACTAGATCTTCTCTTTCACCTTGCACAAATGTCAATTCCAAATGGATAAAAACCTCAATGTAAAATTGGAAACCCTGAAAATATTAGAAGAAAATATTGGCAGTAACCTACAAGATACAGGTGTAGGAAAGGATTTTCTAAATTGGGAAACTGTTGCTCAGGAATTAAGGTCAACAATCAAAAAGTGGGACCTCATCAAAATAAAAAGCTTCTGTACAGCAAAAGAAACAAGAAAGTGAAGAGAAAATCCTAGAGTGGGAAAAAAATCTTCACCAGTGATACATCTGACAGATGTTTAACATCCAGAATATAATAAAGAACTCAAAAAACAAAGTGCAAGAAAGCAAGTGACCTAATTAAAAGATTGGCTAATGATCTAAACAGAATTCTTAAAAGAATAAATTAAAATGGCAAAGAAACATCTTAAAAAGTGTTCAACATCCTTAGTAATTAGGAAAATGAAAATTAAAATACCTTAAGGTTTCAACTAATCCCAGTCAGAACAGCTAGGATCAAGAGAACAAATGGTACCAAATGTTGGTGAGGATGTGGAGAAAGGGGAACACTCATTCACTGCAGGAGGGATTGCAAACTCGTGCAACCCCTATGGAAAGCAGACTGGAAAGCTCTTAAAATACTGAAAATAAATCTACCATATGACCCAGTTTTATCACTCCTCGGCATATGCTCAAAGGACTCATCCTACTGTAGAGACACTTGTTGATCGCCGCTCTTTCCACAAAAGCTAAGAAATGGAAGCAACCTAAGTACCCCTCAACTGACGAGTGGTTAAAGAAAATGTGATACATTTACATAATGGAATTGTATTCATCAGTAAAGATAAAATAATGAAATATGTAGGTAAATGGATGTATCTAGAAACTGTTACACTAAGTGAAGTAACAGACTCAGAACACCAAAAGATGTATGTTCTCCTTCATCTTTGGGTCCTAGCACCAATTTCTTATAAGTGAGTGCATATCCTGATGTAACTGCAGGGACCAGGAATATGGAAGAAAAACAAGGAGGCAAAGGGAAAGAAAGAATCCAAAAGAGAGAAGATATTAGTAGGAAAAAAGTGTTATTAAGGGAGAAATATGTAAAAAGGGGGTAATTAAAGATGGGGAAAGGAGGACTATACATATAACTATGTGAATAAATGGGGAATAAGTGAGTGCATATCCTGATGCAACTGCAGGGACCAGGAATATGGAAGAAAAAGAAGGAGGCAAAGGGAAAGAAAGAATCCAAAAGAGAGAAGATATTAGTAGGAAAAAAGTGTTATTAAGGGAGAAATATGTAAAAAGGGGGTAATTAAAGATGGGGAAAGGAGGACTATACATATAACTATGTGAATAAATGGGGAAAAAATTTCTCCAGATACACAGGAAAAAAAGGAAAGACTAAGCCTTAAGCAATCCTACAAGGATTTAAGAAAGCCCTTCCAAAAGCAATACAGATGTTACATGAATATCCCAGTGCCAGAGGTGAGTCACCCTCTATGAGGTGTTGGCCTGAGGGACAGTAGAGGACCCCAAAACAATAAAGGCCATTGTCAATATTGTTTGTTGTACACTGGAAGTGGATAGAAAACCTACTGCTGAAGACACTGCATGATGTGAGCACAGGAGAAGGAGTAATAAAGCTTGGGCTAAGAAGGAAACTCCCTGACACTTGATGGGTGGCTTTCATGGTGCCAAAAGACAGTATACAGATGACTGAGGGAGAATAGTCCCCTATAATTCTCCTCAACAATGGACCCTGCATGTTGCACTACCAACATAAACAAGATGTTCCTGCTGGTACAGTAGTAGAGTGTAGTGTATATACAATCAGCAAATTTTCTATTTGATATAATGCAGACACCTAGGGGTGGAACACACATCTGGTATTGTGGACCCAGTCAGCCCTCTGTGGCAGAAGAGCATATAGGCCCCAGTGGGAATTCACTGAAATTGTTTTGTTAGATGAAATTGATCCACCTGCTAAAGTACTGACCATAGGTTATTATAGCAGTCACTGGTTAGATGTTATTATACTTCTTGTTGTGTGTGTTTTAGTTTTAAAAGTACATGGAATCCCACTGAAACTTGCCAACAGTCCATGGAAAACAGATGATGCAGAGACCTGAAACTTCAGTGCATTACTACAATGGGAGGAAGGCTCAGGGACTTTTGCTAAAGAGATTAGCAGAAGGAATGCCATAGCCAGAGGAAGGGGTAGAGTGTTAACTGGAAAATACTCTGACCACTAAGCCATCAAAATATAGTCAAACCATGCTCATCAAAGAGTCCAAGCGGGAGTCAGTTACCTGTCCCACCCAATGAGTTGACCTTAACTCCATGTGCGGGGAGAGGACAAGGACATATAAACTGAGAACACCAAGAGGGACCTCTCTCACTATTTCATGCAGCTGTTGGGAGGTCAGAGGAGCTACACTTAAGTGTGGATTTTATGGTGCAGCATAAATGGGATGCCCACACTTCCATAAATAAACCTCTATGCTTTGCTGTTAAAAATACTAATAAATGAAATATTTTTAAAAAGTAAGGTCTGTTATAATGCCATACAGGAGATACCTTCCTTTGAGTTGTTGGCTGTCATGGTGCAGTGAGCACAGTGTGGATTTTATGGTGCAGCATAAATGGGATGCCCACACTTCCGTAAATAAACCCCTATGCTTTGCTTAAAAATACTAATAAATGAAATATTTTTAAAAATTAAGGTCTGTTATAATGCCATACAGGAGATACCTTCCTTTGAGTTGTTGGCTGTCATGGTGCAGTGAGCACAGTCCAAGCCTGAAAGGCTTGAGGACCTCGATGGGTAGAAATCAGAGCACAGGGGATGCAGAGGCTTGTGTACCAGTACATGTTTATTGTAAACTTAATCAAGCTTATATAGAAAGCAGATCTGGAGTAAGCAAGGAATGACCAAGGATATATCACTAAACAGAAAGTAACCAAGGAATAACCAAGGATACATTATGTTACCACCAAGAATACATTACTTCACCGACTGAAACTCACATGATGTTTACAGTATCCAAGATTCAACTACATAATATTTATAATATCTTAGATATAAAGTGTACTGTCTGTGATTACTCTTAGCAACTGCTAGAATTTTGTCCTTTCTATATAGAAACCAAGCTTACAGTGCTGATAAACTCCGGTGCCCATAAACTGAAACAGAACTCTTCAGTTATGTTTCTGAGACTGCTAATTAATCTGGGAAGCATAGCCTGTCAACTCAGACCACAGAAGTAAAGAGCAGGGAAAGTTCCAGGGTGGAAGCATTCTTCCTCCAATTCTAAAGTCAAGCTGTGCCCATAATAGGTCCCAGTAGCTGGCCAGGGTGGCCCAAGAGACTCCCAAACAGTAACCCTGGGAAAATGAGCAGCAGACCCCAATATTATCTAAATGAATGTTAGCAACTGATTTCTGCTAATTGAAGAAGAGCTGACCTTCCTAAAACAAAGGAAGGCTGTCTAAACTCAGCAGATTGATTTGCACTGAGGAATGGCTGGGGACACTGACAATACAGTGGATAGTAACATGAATGATAGAGTATATGGGTTCCAGTGGGGGGAGAGGCTATTGGGTTGAGGGTATAAAAAGATGAATAAGATTGTTTTGGATGTTCTGTATGAAACACTCACACAAAAATTAGTAAAAAAACTTGTACTATGAAAAAAAGTACAGTCTAATTTGTTATTTTTGATGAGGTATTATTGTCTTATTACAAAATTAATTCATTATATAAGA
>NW_008360303.1:4869970-4878702 GCF_000622305.1 Nannospalax galili
TATATATATGCAAAGTGTCAGAAAATTCCATAAGAATAAAAAATTCTTGTCAAAAGATCAGTTCAAAATAAAACAAAATAAAACTTGGGGCTGGAGAGATGGCTTAGCAGTTAAGAATGGTGACTACTTTTGCAGAACACCCAGGTTTGAATCCCAGCACCCACGTGGCAGCTAACAGCTGTCCATTACTCCAGTTCCAGGGCATCTGACATCCTCTTCTGTCCTCTGCTGGCATTGCATAAATTCTTGTCAAAAGATCAGTTCAAAATAAAACAAAATAAAACTTGGGGCTGGAGAGATGGCTTAGCAGTTAAGAATGGTGACTACTTTTGCAGAACACCCAGGTTTGAATCCCAGCACCCACGTGGCAGCTAACAGCTGTCCATTACTCCAGTTCCAGGGCATCTGACATCCTCTTCTGTCCTCTGCTGGCATTGCATGACATGGGTGCACTTACCTACATGCAAGCAATACATGCAAACACATAAAATAAAAATAATAAATAAAATCTTTTTTAAAAAGAATGAAAGGCTTTTCCAATATGAAATATCACATTATTTTATAGCAAATTTCTTATAGCTTTTCTAGCTGTTAATTATATAGACATTTTATATCAGGCACTAATTTGAACTCTTTTAATGCCACAAAAAATCTTGTCTACTTTAAATTTTGCAAACAAAATTATGTGTAGAACAATTACTCAAATATGGAATATAAGTAAATATAAACTAAAGTTTTATATTTTAGCCCCAAAATGAACAGTTCTGCTTTAAATGAATTGCAGAAAATTTGGAACACACACAGCACCACTCTAATTATATCTGTTTTCCTAAAATATCATGAGAAAACGTGGCATTTTTTTAAATATCACATGATTTTAACAATGTGGATGAGCTGTCTATCTTCAATTCTATTAGTATAATGTTATATTTTTAGACAGAATTTTTTTCCCTTTCTTCCTGACTGTGATTTCATGACAGGTATTGAAGAAATTTGTCCATCGGTAAGTCTACAAAAGTTGTAATAAAGAGAGAGTGAGACAATGTATGAACATGGGGAGGGCATAAACAAGAGAGTGTCACTTCCCAATATTAATCAAGAAAATGCAAGTGATCTGCTTCTTTAAATCATAGGTGGTTTTATTTCCTGTGGATTCTGTAATAAATCTCAAATGTGGTTTGAAACAAATGTTGTTCATTATAATAACTAAAATGTATCATCTTACCCTTCCAGAGGTTAGAAATCTACCATGAGTTTCATTGAGCTAAAATTTAGAACTCTATAAAACATAAGTCTAAAATGCCTTTCCATGGGAATTCATTAATTTGCCTCATGAGGTTCTCAAGGAAGCAAAGCAATAGATTCTCATGGAAAGGCATTTTAAAGACTGATGTCTTGTAGACATCTAAATTCACACTTTCCTATCACCATTCTGTACTAACTTCCTTCTGCATACTTAAGGTGTGATATAGTTGGCTCAATGGACAATCAGTTGGGATCAATGAACAATCCAATGGACTCTTGATCTTTCTCATATCTCTACAACGCACTGACAGTGGTGTCCTACCATTGTCACTAACATAAAGAAAAGGTATAGGATTAACACATGTGGTGGTTTGAATGAGAATGTCCCCCCCATAGGCTCCAAGTATTTGGATATTTTGTCCCCAATTGGTGGCGCTGTTATGTGAAGTCAGGAGGTGAGGCCATGTGGAGGAAGCACATTGCTGAGGGCAGACTTAGAGAATTCTTAATCATTGCCAAATCTTGAATTGCTCTCTTTCTTCCTGTGCTTCCTTGAAGATGTGAGAGATTAGCTGCTGCTCCTCCTCCAGCCACCTCCTACCGCCATGTCTCCCTGCCATGACGGACTAGTGCCTCTTTGAAACTGTAAGCTAAATATACTCTTCCTTTTATGAGTTCCCTTGGTCCTGGTGTTTCTATCACAGCAACAGAAAAATGACTAATATAACACACAAGGATCTTTCAGGCAATTATTCCGTGCACTGCCATAGCTTATAAGACAAACTATATAGAGAGATGATATTAGTAAATGTAATGTGATAGGGTAATGCACACTGCACATAGTATCACATACTTGTGTAGGTAAGGCTATAGAGAAATGCAGTGGCATGGTTATGTTTTCATTGATGTGAATAAGTTGCATTGACAGTGCTCAATCTAAGAGTGGTGTAGTGAAAATGATAGAGGACATTGGACACAGATAAAGAAGTATTTTAAAAATCAGATAAGAAGTGGTAAATAAATAATTAGTATGTAATAAATTAGGAGCAGTGGCAATGGATGGGAGAAGAGAGAAAGTGGGGGACTGACAACTTCTCATTGTAGTTTCAGATGGAACAGGTGAAACAAAGTATTCTAATGTCTCTTTATAAGGACACTAATCTCCTTCATAAGAGCATCATTCTCCTCCTCCTCTAAGAACTACTGGAAGATGCTCCTTCCAAACCATCACCTTAGAGATTAAATTTCCATAGATGAATTTTTGGTAGGATCATAGACATTTAGATCATTTCACTGTGCTACCAGTGACATGTCCAAATTGATCACAGTTAGACTGTGTGGACTAAGTACTTCATGGACGTCTAGTTTTAGACATTGATTTATGAACTGGATCTGAGAAATGAAAGTTAACTTTTTCAAAAGTCTATTAGCCAAGGTATAGCCACTCAGGTTGCTTATAGAAAATAAGGAAACATATACAATAGAAAGGTTAGCAGAGTATTAGAAGGACATCATACAGCATGGAAAAGTATCAAATATAAATTTAGAGGTTCACCACACAATAAAAGAGCAAGCTAAAGCTCCTTGAATAAATGAATTTTATTTTTTTACTCTAATTTGAGTAGGTGGTTTCATACCAAGTTATAGAACAAATAATGACTAAATTGTTTTCTTTGAAAAACATTTATATCACTCACTGGAGTGACATTGGAAGTTCTTTTATTTATGGGCTTCCCCTGCATAATTGATATTAGAGATAAATATCCTGGGAATATCATCTCAAATATGCTATATTCAAGATCTGCAATATTGCAAAGTCGCTTAAATCTCCCTAAACCTTTGCTATTTTTCTATAAAGCAGGATGATAATCCTCACACCACAGAATTATGACACAGGTTAAAAAGAAAGTGTAAAGAGCATTGTCCCACACCATGACCCACATGACACCTCCAGTTTCAAATACCGTTCTACTCTAGCTCTTGTTAGTTATTAGTTGACTCCTCCAACAGCATGTTGGTCTGACTCCATGACTGCCAAAACTGGAGGAAGTTAAGGTGTCTGTATAAGTGAATAAAAGTATCAACCATGTCTCATTCAGATAATGGAATATTATTCAGCAGTAAAAGGAAATGAAGGAACAAATCATGAATATAGATATAGAAAATTTAAATGTTTATACCAAAAAATGTCCTCATCTGTAAAAAGCTAAATACCATATGATTTTAATCAAATGACATTCTGGAAAAGAAAATTAAAGGAGTAAATAGGTCCATAGCCAGAGGATAGAATTATAAGAAGCTGTGTACTGATGTTCTATCTTTATGAAAATACTCAGATATGGTATTACTATGACATTTAAGCATCATTTGTGCATTTGCCCACATCCATACAATTTACAACACTCAATGAATCCTCATGTAAACTGTGGATGCTGGGTGGTAATGATGTGTAATATAGCCTCATCAATCACAACAAGTGCTGTTTACTGGTATGGGATGCTGACAATGGGAAAATAACACCTGTTAGGCCAGAGAAATATATGAAAAACAAAGGCATTCATTTTTCTATAAAAATGAAGCCTACTAAAAACCCCAAAACACTTGAAAGAGACCAGAAAGATAAGAAATATAATAAAACTCATTCTGTGGTTATTAAAATGTATGGAAATGTCCTTTGATTTAAAAAATAGATTTTCTGCTTCTGTGTGTCCTGTTTACCAACTATTATAAAATTTTCTGCTTTTCTAGAGTAAAAACACTAGAAGTAACATAATGTCACTCATTGCTAGGTTCACTGTTAAGTTGCATTACTGATTTTTTGGAAAAAAAAAGATTCAAAACACATACACTGGAACAGTCTTTCAATAAAATGCTGGGAAAGTTCAACACCCAGATGCAGAGCTGATACACACTCCACCTCTCACTGCTTGCCAAAAATCAGCTCAGAATGATTACAAACTCAAATGGACTTCTTGAAAATTCTATGAAATATCTAAAAGGAAAAACACAGGCCATGTTTTAAGATACTGAAATATGGATTGGGGAGGAGGTGGTGGAACAAGACCTCAAAAGCACAGGCCAAAACAACAAAACAGAAAAGATCATATCATGTTAAAAATGTTTCTGCTGCAGTCTATGAACAGAATTTTTTAAATCTACAGAAAACAATAACAAAATAGTCCAATTAAAATATGGGCAGAAAACCTAAATAGACATTTTGTAAAGAAATATTTATGTGTGGCCAAGAATTATATAAAAACTGATCCATGTCACCGAGATTTATGGAACTACAAATCAAAACAACCATGGGACATTATCTCATTCCACTAAAATTGAATATTGTCAGACTACTAAAGTAAGGTTTAGTAAAAATAAAATAAAATAAACCTTAGTTTAGTAAAGTAAGGTTTAGCTGATGTTTGAAAAATCAATGCCTTTATATATTGTTGGTAGGAATGAAACTCAGTACAGCTACCACAAAAAAGACTATGGGGGTTTCTTCAAAAAAATTAAAAATACAATTAGATTGTGGTTTAATAAACCCACTCTGAGTATACTCCAAATGGATCTTAAATCAGTAGATAAAAGGTTGATTGCAGAACTATTCACAAAATCAAGTAATGGAAAGAACTGCATATCAAGTGAAAAATAGTAAAGGGTGATGCCAGAATTTTCAACCACAAATAGCAATAAAATCTTGCCATTCAAAATCAAACAAAGTTGAAGATATGTATGGAGCTAGAGGTTTTTGTATTAAATGAAATAAACTAAGCAGATAAAACAGTATAGAATGATGCTACTCATGTATAATCTAAGAGATTCCATTTCCTAGAACTTGAAGGTGGAATACCAGTGAGCAGAGAAAGGGAAGAGTGGGCATGATGGGAAGATGACACACGGTGACAGGGAAAGCCTGATCAATGCTTAGTAAGTCACAAAAGAAGTGTCACTGTTCTACTACCCAGTTCAGTGACTGTGGATTATAGTGCAATATATATATATATATATATGATACTAACCTCAAGATATCAATATGTTTTCCCCCATTTAAACATTTGTCTGTGCATGTGTGTTTTAAAATATTACATCTTAGCAAATAATATGGTAATTTTTATCTTTCTATGTATCAATTAAAATAAATTTTATTTAAATTTTCAAAAATAATTCAGTTGACAACTACTCTGTGTAATCACTTAAAGCATTCAACATACTTATTTCACTTTTGTAATTAGAATTTTTTCTTTATTTTTGAGAATTTTGTACATTTATGTAATGAAATATGATCATATCTAGTCACATTTCCTCTCAAACACACCTCCCTCCCAATTTCTTGCCTCTCTCCCTCTCTCTTACGCAGTAGGTACAGGCCAAGCTATCCATATGTACATGTCTGTAGAGCCATATACTGAATATGGAAAACCTACCAGTGACCACATCATCCAAAAAAAGGTGATTCTACTTCCTCTAGCAGCTATTTACTGTCAATGTATTCTTATATGGGATGGGGCCTGGCATTATCTACCTTATCAAGAATAGGATTTGGGCTGACTTGATCTTGTGTAGGTCTTGATCTTGTTCAAGAAACGGTAGCTGCAGTGAGATCATGATTGCCATAGCTGTGCCATGTATTTTCCAATACAGTATTTCATAGTGAGCCTCTCATCCTCAGACTCTTATGTATATCCTTTTCCATGATGTTCCCTAAGTCTTGGTGCTGGGGGGTTGATATAGATGTAGTGTTCAGGGATGAGCACTGTCTCTTATTTTCAATACATTGGTCAGCTATGCATCTCTCATTGGTTGCTATCCACTGCTGAGAGGCTTCTCTGACCAAGATTGAGACAAAGCCACGTATATGGGTTTATATATAAATATTTAGAAGGTACATGGGCAGCATGACCATTAGGCAAAATAACAATAGAGCATTCTACTCTAGGGTCTTTGCCTCCCCAGTCATGGGCTTTTGACCAGATTACAGTAAGAGGCAGGAATTCCCTCCTGTGGAGCAGGCTTCAGAGCCATTGAGAAAGCTGTTAGATGCCCCACAACAGCTGTGGCATCCTTGTACTGGTAGGCGTACCTTGCCTGGCAGGTCAGCACTGTGGCATGAACTGTCTAGCATTAGGAGAGACCGTCAATGTCTCTTCTTCCCAGGCAGCCTGTTTATCACCTTTTGTACTATGAAAGCTAGCCAGGAGAGTGGAAGTTTCCTAGTAGGTTTCAATGTGCAGTAGAATGTTAGAATGTATGCTAAGACAAGTTTTAAATATGAAGTTCCTGTATGCTGAATTCAAAAAATCCCAAGTTGTTATGAAATGGAGATGATTTACATATATAAGAAGAAAACAGCAAGTTGTAATAGCATTACGAAGGTGGACCTTGGGACTGGAGAGATAGCTCAGTGGTTAAGGGTTAAGACTTTAAGTGGTTAAGACTTTCTTGTAGAGGACCCAGGTTCAATACCTAAAACCCACATGGCAGTTAACACCCATCCTTAACTCCAGTTCTAGGGAATCTGATGCTAACTCTTGGCTTTCATGGGCATTTCTTGTACAGGTGCAGTTGTGTACATGCAGGTAAACTATTCATATCCATAAAATAAAAATAAATTAATAAATAATAAATAAATACAATTTTACAAAGAGAGTAGACCTCTTTCTTATAACCCGAGGAATTATAAAATAAAATATAAATTTGTGTGGTGAAATGGATATTGCTATTATATTTTGCCAGGTTCTTTTACTGGTTTTAACAATTATATACTTTTTGTATCTCAGGAAGCAATAACTTTTTTTTTTTGTCTTTTTGAGGCAGGGTCTCCCTGTAGCCACACCTGGCAAGAAGCAATAATTTTGACAGACAAATCAAAATTTGTTAGATGTCATTTCCTGACATTTACATAGTTTGGGTAATTTTTTATCCCAAACATTTTTTTAAATACTATAAAAGTTCTTATGAAACACATTTTTATCATAATTAAGATTTCAGGATCATCTGATCCATGGCATTCTTATTTTAAAATCTTGAATAATTCATAATATTATATAAAACACCTCAAATTAAGGCAAGTAAAATGTATAAAGCATATTTAATATTGAGGCATAACACCAGGGAATGATTAGTTTTAAAACTTTGGAAAAACAATGTCTCTTACATAAATGTGTAACTTTCAATGTATTAAACTAAGAGGAAATACATTTCTTATGGTTCTTATTTTAAAATCTTGAATAATTCATAATATTATATAAAACACCTCAAATTAAGGCAAGTAAAATGTATAAAGCATATTTAATATTGAGGCATAACACCAGGGAATGATTAGTTTTAAAACTTTGGAAAAACAATGTCTCTTACATAAATGTGTAACTTTCAATGTATTAAACTAAGAGGAAATACATTTCTTATGGTCAAAAAATATTAATGCTCAATTAAATCATTTCTCAACCAACAACAACTCTCTGTTATATAATTAATAAAGCTTTTTATTTTATGGAGCAGGTCTTTACTGTGAAACCTTTGGATTCATTGAGGTAAAAAAAACACCTAACAAATAAATAATAGTTGTCATGCTATATATTAAAAATTAATTAGATCATGTGATGTCTCATTCATTTCACATTTCTCCATATAAAAGCACACATTCATAGCTTGTGATGAATAGCTAGGCTTCCTTTCATGAGGCATAGTATACAAGCTTGATAGACTTTATAGTCTTGGGATTCAGAGGGAAATGTTGCAGTTTACTGGTTGAATTTTTTGGAAGCAGTTCCACATGGCATCCCTTTATGTTCTGTGGCAGACCTACTCCCTTCATACTGTATTTATAAAAGTACCCATGGAGCAAAGAGTTTTGGAGAAAATGTTCATATGTCTGTCTCCCTCCTGAAAAGAAGACATTTACTTTCTCAATATGGATCTAAATATAATGCTTTTCTGCAGGGCAAGATTTGAGTATGCTTTGTAGTATCCTCTCTGTGAAGGTAAGGTTTCCTAAACTTGATGTTGCTAACCTGCAACATAGATCTATTATTCTGGAGAATTTTCCTTGGACATATGTAATCATCTCCACAGAACTCTGAGGAGAAGAAAAAATGATATACTCTCTACATTCTTCTAGTTAGAGAAAGAGTCGGTGGACCTCTTTATTTCAGCGGCTACAGAGGTGGCAGGCTTATTTGGTAGCCTAAGGGAAAATAGGTCCCTCAGCCTTCACATTTTTGACAAATTTCTTCTTAGAGTATCTCTTCAATATTTTTTTAATATTTATTTTTTTTATTTAAATTTTTTTTACATTTACCAAGCTCTCTTTTGGATATTGATCACTCCTGAAAAAAAATCTAATTCAGGTGAAGAAATCATGAAATATCCAGAAGATCTTTCTCAATGTTAATATGTGTCCTGGGGTTATTGTCTCATGAACTTTAAATTTCTGCTCTTTGGGGGTTGTTGGGATGGTAGGTGGAAAGCTCTGTTCTCTTTCAAGTCTG
>NW_008360303.1:4878954-4879291 GCF_000622305.1 Nannospalax galili
TTGTTACATGAAAAGAGTGGAAGAAATCAACTGCTAATTTTCAATAACCAAATATCATTAGAAAATGTAGGCATAATAATAATTGTCTAAAATTCAAACTGTATTTCAGACAAAAATGCTTCAGTAAATCTTTCTATGCTGATTCAAAAGTTGATATTCTTAGCTTCCTATGGCATGGGCATGGAATCCTAGAAAGTGCCAGGGACCGATGTATTAATTGTACATACGTTGAATTAGCTCAAAGTTATTGTTTTCGTGTGTGTGTGTGTGTGTGTGTGTGTCTGTCTGTCTGTCTATCTGTCTGTGTGCATATTCATATGATTTAGTTAACATATGT
>NW_008360303.1:4880373-4907413 GCF_000622305.1 Nannospalax galili
GATATATCATCCACCTCACACTAATTATTTACTTTTGCTATATTTTTGCTGTGCTAGGACCCTATTCTCCTAGAAAATTTCACACATGTAATACAGCAATGTTAACTCTAATGACACTCCTGTTTATTGGCATTCTTTACTTATTTGTATTTCATTTTTGAATCCAAGTACTTCAAGATCAAAATTTCAGCTTTCCCATGCTAACACCCTTCTACTCCTTGCTTCTGTGAAACTGACTACTTTAGAGTTCACATGTAAGTGAGATCATTCAGGATTTGATTTCTGTCTCTCGCTTTGTTCACTTAGTGCAATGCCATCCAGGGTTAACTATATTGTTAAACAGTGAAGAATCTCCAATAAGGTTGAAAAATATTACATTATTAGGTTCACCATATCACCACATTTCCATTTATACATTCATACTGTTTAAATTTTTTTCATATTTTGACTGTTGAAAATAATGCTGTACTGAGCTGGGAACACAGACATTTCTTTGAGATGCTAATTTCATTTCTTTCAGATTATATCTAGAGTTGTGTCTACAGAGTAGCGTGTTAGTGTCATCTTCTATGGGGGAGCCTTTCCATCCTGCCTGTTTTATTGGACATGCCAACTTACATTCTTACCAAAAGTATAGAGGGTTCCAGTTTTTATAACATCCTCAACAAAACTTAAAAAATATTTGTCCCTTTTATACTAGTGATTATGTAAGAGCCATTAAAGGTTTGAGTTGCATTTCCTTGATGATTAATAATGTTCAGTAGTGTTTTATATAAATGTTCACTATGTTTCTGGAAAAATGTCTATTTGTGTCTTTTTCCTATTATATATTATGGGCTATCCACAACACAGCATATGCATTATCACATATTTTAGATATTAAGCCTCATCAGATATAGTTTGAAAATATTTTCTCCATTTCATAAGTTGTTTTTTTCCCCCTTTGTTGATTATATGTATTTCAGAAACTGATAATTTGAGGTACTTCAAGGTCTCTATTTTCCTCTCAGTTGCCTTTGATTTTGAAGTCACCAAAAAAATCTTTTCACACAACGATGTTAATAATCTTATCCATTGCTTTCTTTGGTTACGTTTTTAAGCACTTCATGTGTTTCACTTAACTATTTAACTTATTTAGGGTTTCTTTTTGCAACACGGTACCAGTTTCATTCCTCTCCATGTGAATATTAAATTTATACAATATTATTCATCAACATAATTGCTCTTTTTTAACATTTAGTCATCTTAGACACTGTGTAAACGTCAAGCCAACAGATGTATTGATTATCTCTACACTCTCAATTCTGTCCATTTGGTCTCTTCTTCTTGTTTTACTGTGCCATTCATTCTGTTCTGATCATAGTAACTTTGCAGCATGTATATAACCAGAGCAGTCATCTTAGAGCTTTGTTCTTCTTGTTCAGTATCAGTTTGGCTGTGCATTGTCCCTTGTGATCACATATTAATATAAAGGTTGCAGTATATTTTTATTTACATGTAAATAAATCTATTACATTTTTGATAAAGATCTCCATGAATATGTACATAGGACCATTATAAATTCATTCAGTCTATACTCAGGGCTGTATTTCCAACTGTTTTTGTTTTCTCTAGTTTCTTTCAAAGACACACACAGTTCCAGTACAAGCCCTTTGCCTCTTTGACTAACTTTATTCCTACAAAATGTGCTATTGTTGTTAATATGAGTGGCATGGTTTGTTACCTGAAATGTTACTTAATTCATTTACTTGCTCTAAGCCTATGTTTTTTAGTCTTTAGGTTTTCCTGTGTATAATAGATCATATAAAAACAGAATAATTTATTTGATTCTGATTTTAGTAATTTTTCTTAGCTAATTATTCTGGCTCTGATTTCTAACACAGTGTCAGAAAGAACTGAGAAAAGCTGGTATCCTTGTTTTGAAATGAACCCTGGGTAGCAGACAAGTGGCATATAACAATTTTTTACTAAAAATTAAACACTAATCAGATAATAATTATTTTAGATTAAAAACTGCTTTATTGTAAAACTTGGTTTGGTCTTTATTTATAATTAGCTCAGGTAAAGACTGATAGCCTTTATGCTAACATTGTTATATCAAATTTACCAAAATATTTGATTAATAGATTTTTACCAGAGTCTTGTCTTTAATCCCTTAAGTATAACAGTTTTCTTACAGTTTCAATGATTTACAATATTTTTATATGATACTTTATAAGTTTTAGAATGTAGAGCAATTATATAATCCAGTGGGGTCATTAAGATACTTTTTACAGATATATAATTACTTTGATCATATTCAGCCTTCATTATACTTTCTTACCATTCATCATAATCCCTCCTTTTCTTTCCTAAACTGATCTCTCCGATACTCATATTTTTTTCATTTGATTTTTTTAAAAATTCTTATCAGTCTTCCTATCTTTAAAATAGTTATTGACAGCTTTGTACAATGCATTCTGATCATATTCAGACCACCCTATCTCTACCACCCTATTATACCCCCCAACTTCATGTCCTCCATTATTATTTTTCTTTTCTTTATTTTTAAATTTTATTTAATATTCTTATTTTTTCTGTATGCATGTATTGCCTGCATGTAAGTGCACTCATGTGGCGCAATGCCCAAGGAGGTCAGAAGAGGCTGTCGGATCCCCTGGAACTGGAGTTAGGGACAGTTGTTAGCTGCCATGTGGGTTCTGGGATTCGAACCTGGGTCTTCTTCAAGAACAACCAGTGTGTTTAACCACTGAGCCATCTCTCCAGCCCCTACTTTTCTTTTCTTAAAGGCCTATTGAGTCTAACTTGTGCTCCTCTGTTGGCCTCCCATCAGCCCCAACTCTGTTGCTGTCAGGAGACTGTTGTGCACTGGTCCCCATCACAGAATGTCAGGGCGAGGAGAGAGACAGATGGGGAGAGAGAAGCCTCAGGCGGCAGTGAGTATGGTAGGAAGAAAACACCTGGGAGGCTTTGTCAGTGGGCAGCTCATTTATTATGGCAGAAGCAGAGGTTTATATAAGAAAGTTTCACGGGCAAGGAGGTGGGGTTGGTTTTCTGGTGGACAGGCAAGTGTGGCAGGGAGGGGCCTTCTAAGGCTACATGGATTTTGTCCTGTCCTCTGGTCACATGATCTACAAGAGACCCGATTAGGATTAAAAGATTAGAGGCCTAATAGTTTTGCTTGTTGGCTGTTGGATAAGAGACAGTGAATCTAGAATGGAGGGCAAGTTTCCTGCCGTCCTCACTAGGTGGCCTCTGGCCAGGTCCATGCTCTACATTCCAGACACTCCTGACTTATCCCAACACTCCTCAAATATTCTTGGGTGTGGGACCATTCTTTGGAGTTTGGTCAATCTACCAGGTGTCAAAAGCCCAAAGGAAACTGACTCTTCCTCTCCCGGCTCCCAGCAGCTATCAGCTGCCAAAAGATCCTAGGCTAGTGCTAGGATTTTGTTCTGGCTTAGGCTTGCACAGGTATTGTGCATGATGTCACAAGTGAGCAGCTATCAGCTGCCAAAAGATCCTAGGCTAGTGCTAGGGTTTCTTTCCCATCTCTCCTATCCCTGCTAGATTTTGTTCTGGCTTAGGCTTGCACAGGTATTGTGCATGATGTCACAAGTGCTGTGGGTTCATATATGCAGCCGCCCTGTGGTAAAGACAGCATAGTTTGCTTGTTTTCATGTACAAATTGTGGTTCTTACAATCTTTCCAATCCCTGTTCTGAAATGATCCTTGAGCTTTAGGAGGAAAGACTGTGATACAGGTGTTCGGTTTAGGGTTAAGAACTCTTCAATATCTTATTCTCAGCACATTTACTAGTTGTGGGTTTCTGTATTAATACACATGTGCTGCAAGAAGACCTTCTCTGTTGAGAGCTGAGAGATGCACCAATCTATGGGAAGAGCAGTAAGACATTAGAAACTGGTTTTATACTATGTCTTTTTAGCAGAATAACAATAGTTGATTCTCACCTATGGCCTGTGGCCTGTTTAGCCAGAGATTCTGTGCTGATAACAGTGACAGTTATGGCGCCCTCTTGTAAAGTGGGCTTTAAATCCAATTAGAAGGTGGGTGGTAACTCCCATAACATTCATGTTACTATTACACTAGTGGGCAAATCTAGCTAGGCCAGTTGTTATTGTAACTCACAGGATTCACAATTGGGTAAAGTTATGGAACATATTTTTCTTCCTGTAGCAGGTGTAGAATCTTTCAGTAATATGAAAATTAGGTGGTGCAGATGAAAATTTCAAGTCAGTGCCAGCTTGATTTAGCAGTTGCTTTTAAGGCTTAATTTACTTTACTCACGTGTGTGCATATGTGTCTGCCATGTGTGTGAAGATGCCTTCTGAGACCAGAAGAGAACATCAGATCCCCTGGAGCTGGAGTTACAAGCAGCTGTGAATTGCCCGAGTTGGGTACCAGTAAGTGTTTTAGTCACTGATTCATTTCTCCACCATCTATCTTTTCTTTTTTAATGTAAAAGCCACAGATGAAAAAAAGCATGCACTAGTTCTCTATGAGTCTTACCTTGCTTAACTTGACAATTTTCAGCTCATCTATTTATGTATATATAATTATATTATCTTTTAATGCTGAATAATATATATATCCTTTAATGTTGTGTATACATGCTGCATCCATCCATTGACAGGTATCTAGGTAGATTACAGGAATGACTATGGTTGTGTAGCTATATCATTTGCTGACTGATACCTTTGGGCATCAGGAGTAAAATGGCAGGAGCAAATAGCAGTTATGTATTTAGTGTCTAGATAACCCGCTGTACTTGTTAGTTTTTTATCAAATTGACACAGATTAAAGTCACCTGGGAAGAAGGAACCTCAACTGAAGAATTTTCCAGATTAGATTTGCCTGTGACCATGTCTCGGTGACATTTACTTGATTGTTGATGTACGGGGGCTCAATCCACTGTGGAAGGTGCCATCCCTATGCAGGTGGGCCTGGGCTGTGTAAGAAAAGTAGCTGCAAAAGCCAGTGGAAGCAAACCAGTAAGCAGCATCATTTCTTGTCTCTGATTCAACTCCTGCCTCAGGTTCCTGCCATGACTCCCTTAGTGATGATTTGTGACGAGTTGTAAATAAACAAAGACCTCTCCAAGTCGTTTTTAGTCTGTGCTTTTTCACAGTAAGAGAAGGCAAACTAGGACAGAACATTCTTATCTGAAGATTTATTTTTCTAATTTTCATCATGCAATGTACCTTGTTTCTTATAGATTTTTCCAATTATTTACATTCTCATTTGAGGCTAGAGCATCATATTTTTTGTTGTATTTGATGATATTTACTATCATCTAAAAGAAATACTTCAAATGTTTTTATAGTTATCTATCCTCTCCTGATGATACAGCTTTTCTGCTGTTGATCTCTGCAGTTTAGAGCTTTCACACTATGGATTGGATTTTGAAAGTCTCCCAAAGGTTCTGGTGCTAAAAGCTTAGACTTCAGGTTGACAGTACTTGAAATTTAAGAAATGGGGCCTTATGTGAGGTCTTCAAGCTGTTGAGGATGTGTTTCAAAATGACATTGTGACATTTCATGTGAGACTCCAGTCCTTTTCTTGCTGGTAAATGAAATAATTTTTCTCTACCACATGTTGCTTTCACTGTGTGCTGCTTCGTTACAGGCAAAAATAAACAAAGCTGATCAATCTGGGCTGAAACATCAAAACTATAAATCAAAGCCACTGTTTCTCTTTGTAGGTTGAATACCTCGAGAATTTGTTACAGCAACATGAATCAAATGCAGCTCATCTGAATATTCTCACTTTTCATAATAACAGTTAGAAATTCAGTTTAAAAGAAATTCAATTAGAAAGCCCAGTGTTAGCCGAGTGATATCAATTTAGATTACCTGTTGAATACTATGAGATGAGAAATGATTGATAATTAGAATTGGCAACTTCTGTGTTCACCAAGTGTGGTGATTTGAATGAGAAATGTCTAGCCCCATAGGCTTAAGGATTGAATTTCATTTCCACTGGGTAGTGCTATTTAGAAGTTCGTGGGACCTTTAGGAATCACAGCTTTGCTGGAGGAAACACATTAATGGAGGTGGACTTTGAGAGTTTATAGCCTATCCCAACTTCCTGTTTTGTCTCACTATTTCCTGCAAGCCATTGAAGGTGTGATCTCTGCACTTTTTCCCTCAGTGTTGTACTCATTGTTTGCTGTCATACCTCTCCATGATGATGGACTCCTCTCTCTCTAGAAACTCAGTCTTCCATCAGTTGCTTTTAGTAGTGGTGATTTATCATAGCAACAAAAATTTCACTAATAACAGAAGGAAACATAAGATAGCTTTCTGGAGCTAGCAGCAGTATCAGAGGGATAAGCAGGAAGATGGAAAAAGAGAGTTTGTGTAAGTACAGATATGTAATGCATGCTAATAACACGGCATTGCATTCCTCCTTTCACTTACTTCTTAATATTTTTATTTATAATTGTTAGGTATAAGTGCCACCTTTTTTTCATTCAACAAATAATATCAACACAACCCCTGTTATTTTACATGCTTCACTTTTCTTCAATATATTAAGCAGGTATCACATTAAATATATAAAAATATGAAAAAATACATAATTTACATTTAATGCTGTTCATACTTCTTTTACAATTTTAAAACAATAATATGAATAGGAAAGTTATATACTTAGCATATAAAAATTAACATTCTTCTTCTAAATTAATGACTTTACAGTGTGAAAACCCCCGTTTATTATCTTATATTAACTGCATTATAAACTGACTCCATTCCAAACAGCTGTTCTAGATGTATGGCACTAGGGAATTAGCTACTATTCTGATATAATATTGGTAGACAGAACTGAAGAATCAGTAAATGTCACCTCTATATAAAGTTGGAAAAATATTAAAGAAAATTTCATGTGTTAAATTATTGCTCCTCAAAATCTATTCTAAAGATAGATGTTTGTGTATGTAATCATTTTATGAGACCATGTTAACATTTGTTTATGAAGTGTTTATTCAACCTTCTGGAGCAGTAAAAGATGTGAATGATACAATTTGCATATTGATTTGTTGATCAAAAAATTTGCTATAATTATTCCAAGACAATGCAACTCAAGTACTGACTTTTTTTCTTTGTAATATAGGGAGCAATTATGTTCATAATTGAAATTAAATTGCTCAGTCTTCCTTCAAATATGATGAGATTAATGGTAATTTGTTGGCATTGACTAACGTAATTAGATCCTTCAAAGAGCTTAAAGTAACTAGAAATTAAAACTGACATACTCTAAAAATAAAGAGCTCCTAAATTGTGGGTGGTGGTACAAATTTCTAATTCCAGCCAAGTTGAGGCTGAGGCAGGGGTATGATGAGCTCAAGACTTGTCTGGAATATATAATCAGATCCTGATTCAAAAACAACTAATGAAAATGAACTGTGTTTAAAGAAAAATGATAATGTGATGAAAGTTATTTTAGGTAAATGTGGCATTCTTCTTTCTTTCATTTTTTACTTATTTTTTAAAATTTTATTTGTGCGAATACTTTACCTGCATGTATGAAAGTGCACCCATGGCAGGCAATGCTAGTGGACGTCACAAATGGAGTTATTGTTTTTTTTGTTAGCTGACATGTAGGTGCTGAGACCGGAGCTCCAGGTCCTCTGGAAAAGCAGCTAGTACTCCTAACTGCTGAGCCATCCCTCTAGCACTTCCTTGCTTATAATAATGGCAGTACTTGGGATTGAACATAGAGCCTCACACTAAATACTCTCGCAATATTTAACTCCAGAACAAGATTCTTGACTCACATACATTGTTTTTCCATTCTTCCTATGTACTGCCTTTATATGAATCTGATTTCTATGCCATTGCTATTATCTCATTATGTACTCATTCTATAGTATAGAATTGGATAGAAATAGATATTTTGTTTTAATCCTTGAAAATGGTTAAATACATGATTCTAACCAAAAGAGCTTAAATATAACAACAATTCTAGCAACAGTGTGAAAAAGGAAAATCATTTTTTTTTAAATTTGGAACATTACAATAATTTTTATACTGATTATAGGAATGCAGTATTTTATGTCTTTATTGAAGAAACAGTACATGAAAATTCTGTTATATTCCACATAAGGAAAATGTTTTAACAAGTTTATATCAAGATAAAATATGATCATAAGCACAATACACAAAAAAAAATTAGGGTATAAATGCTTTTTTTCTCCTCCACTTAAAAATTATTTTCAAAAACACTCAAGACAATATTAAATATGCTAGAACAGAACTTAAAATATAATCAAAGCTTTAAAGTGCGTAGGAATGTAAAACATCAAATTAAGAGAATGATTCTTATGAGGAAAATACTTGATAAATATGAGGACAAACACAATATTGGAATTTTATTTATTTGTTCACTCTTTCTTAATGAAAAAGGCTTAAATGATTATTATAATTTCATACAGTTTAGAGAATGCTACATGATAGTCCATAATTTTCATTTTACTTTTAGTTGTTAAAATACTAAATTAGTTTAAAATGTGTTACATGAACAATTATTGGTCTGTTTCAGATTAATCATCAGGTTTTGAATGAAAAACAATTTAAAACTTCTCAGTTGCTCATTCATTTTTCATAACAAAACTGGTAGACCTTTTCTTGTTTTGGAAAAAACAAGAATTCGTGGGTGGTACTGTAAACTCAGCCAAATACACATGGCAGGAGAAGACATAGATCCTGGAGAAAACCCGATCTCTTCCATATATCAAAACAAAAGAAATTTCTTACTATATGGTAAGTATCGATCCTTATATTCACAGACAAACTTGCCATACAGCACTCATCAAAGAAGCTTCTTATTGCAACATAGGTGGGCTACTGCAGAGCTGTATATCTGGTGAGGCACAGAGAGCGTATCTCTGGATGATGCCCAGTACTAAGTGACACATCTGCAGTCAAATCTCTGCAGTCAAATCTCTGTAACTAAGGCTCATGGACCAGACCAAAATAGGAGATAGAGGGCTAATGGCCCCTCAACTCTCAACAGTGAGACTTCCTTGTACAGAAGAGTACAATGCACACAGAAAGCCACAACTGGCCAAGTTTTGGAAAACAAGAGACTGTAGAGTATAGGATGGGACTCCTGTATGGGACCTCAGAGACCCATGGTTCAGGAACCATTGTGCAAGAGGATGTGAAAAGATTGTAAGAGTAAGGGCTGATTCATAAACAGAGGGAGGTGGAGGCTTCCAGACCACTAGAGACTTGCTCATGTGAGCCTGTGTCAGTGATGACCACTTCGAGGGCAGGACTCACATCAGTTCAATTAAACAAGGGTCCAAAGAGGAGGTGAGAAAAAGGTGGCAGGCCAGCACTAGATTGAGAACTATTTGAGACTGATTGCTGCTGGGTGATGGAGAGTATGATTTACATACGACCACTGCATGGGCTGACTAGATTCCAGTGGATGTATTTACACTGAAGGAATTTGAGTACAAGCACCTGAATGAATAGGATTCACTCAGCATGTATAGGTAGAATGCATAGGGTTTGGTAAGAGTATAGGGTGAGGCACGGATGGGGGAGAGGATCTGAATTTGAGAAGAGTATGGTTTTTAACATTTATGAATCACTTAATAGTTGTAAATTAAATTTCATTTCCTATTGACTCGATGCTTTTTTTTAAAGAAAGCAATTGTTGAACTTTTATTTTACCAATAAATCATTTTATTTACCAATAAATGTAACTATGGTGATATTTCATGACTTAGTATTGCTTCCCAGGTATTTAATTATATTTGCAATTCTGGAGTAAGTCACAGTTGGTCAAAATGTATCATTGTACATGAGATTGCATTATTTTTGATAATACACACACACACACACACACACACACACACATATATATATATATATATGGTATAATACTCTGTATGACTATACATGAATGACCTTCAGGTGCACAGAGGATTTCTATTCAAGTTTTAAATATTTAAAGATGTATATGGGACTGCACATGAAAAATTTAGCACATTTCAAGTATCATTCTCTATGTTGTCTTAAAAGTGTTTTACACATCTTGGGGCTGGAGAGATGGCTCAGTGGTTAAGAGCACTGACTGCTCTTTCAGAGGACCCAGGTTTGATTCCCAGCACCCACATGGTAGCTAACAATTGTCTGTAACTCCAGTCCCGGGGAATCCAGTACCTTCTTCTGACCTCTGCTGGCATTGTAAGACAAGGTGCACTTACACACCTGCAGGCAATACACTCATACACATAAAAATAACAAATAAAATTTAAAAAAATTTAAAAGTGTCATTTGTCTGGAATGAGATCCAGGGTAATTATTGGCGGCATAGAATAATAACTATGAAAATATGACATATACTGAAAAAAAGTCATATCTAGTGTATTAAATTACTGTCACTATTTTAAAAAATGGGCAATGAACTTCTAAAGACTAAACGTTTAATTTAGAACATGGTTTCAGAAATGACAGTCCATACATCACAGACAAGTTGCTTTGGACCTGGTAAGGAATCATAAATAAGACCAGCATATCAAAATTGCTTAACTCATTTCCAAAAAGCCAAATAAGAAGGAAGAGATTTCACAGTTCTCTCTGATATACACCATATTTGACCTAAAGAACTGCTATCAGAGCCAACCTCTCAAAAAAATCTACCAGAATCAGGCATAATGGTGAAAGCCTTTAAAGTTGCTTTGGACCTGGTAAGGAATCATAAATAAGACCAGCATATCAAAATTGCTTAACTCATTTCCAAAAAGCCAAATAAGAAGGAAGAGATTTCACAGTTCTCTCTGATATACACCATATTTGACCTAAAGAACTGCTATCAGAGCCAACCTCTCAAAAAAATCTACCAGAATCAGGCATAATGGTGAAAGCCTTTAATCCCAGCACTTTGGAAGCAAAATCAGGCAGAGACTGAAGCGAGTCTGGTCTACATAACAAGCTCCAGACTGGGCCAGCTGGGACTACAGGAAGACCCTGTCTCAAAAAAAAAAAAAAAAAATTGTGAGTTTTACCAACTCCAAATCATACCATTCCAGGCAGTGTGCCTTTCAAACTTAAGCATGGAAGCATAAATGTTAGAAACAGAAAATAAGCATATAGTCATATAGTCATGGCTCAGAGATATTGTAGGTTCAGTTCTAGACTACCTCAGTAAGATGAATATTGTAATAAATTGAGGCCAATGATTTTTCACATGTCCTAAGTGGCTTACATGATAGTGGATTAAATATAGTAGCATTATATTTAAAAGCATAAATTTTAATTTAAAATATCATATATTAAAAAAGCTATCACCTGGTCTTCAATGTGTCTCATAATTTTGTCTATAGACAATCTTACTTTGTTATTGATGACTGATGATGAATTATGGTGAGACTGTTGAAGACTGGGGTCAAGAATTCTTACAAATAACAATGTTTGGGGAAAATATTGATTCCAGAAATTTGTTTCTGACATATTATGCTACTTGGTGGCATTTTACGTGTAACAGAATTTATTTCAAGGCTGGCAAGAAATATCTTAACCTCTAAGAATTCTACATCAACTATGTTGACATAATTTTCTAAAATCTTTATGGACATTTCATCAGTGTTTACTAGATCTTTAACATGAATAGTTGCCCTCTCAACAAACTACTTTTGTTCATCTATAAGAAATCTTTTCTTTTCATCCATCCCAGTTTCATCAAGAGATTTAAGAAATTCAGTCACAACTTCAATCTCTACTTCTCTTCTGTGTCTTTTGTTTGTTCACGTTTCTTTACTTCCTACAATGAACTGATGGGCCCATAAAGTCATCCATGAAAGCAGGAACCACTTTCTTCCATTCTTGTTTTTTGACATCCTTCCATGAATCATGAATGTTTTTTATCCCATCTATAATGGTATATCCTTTTAAAAGTAAGTTTCCAATTTACCTTACCAACATCCATTAAAGAAATAACACTATGATAGCTATAGTTTTATGAAATATATTTCTTAAATAATAGACATGGAAGTTGAAATTAGGCTTTGACCCTTGGGCTTTGGCAAAGATGTTTCTTTAGCAGATATTTTCATGATCACACATGTCCATCATAGCTTTTTATTGCTAATGTCAATGAGTTACAATATTCTGAGAAGAAAAGCATTCTTTCTAAAAAGTAGATTGCCATTACTACTTAAAATATATAGTAAGCCTTGTTATAAAACAGATGTGCTGTCATCCAGGCTTCTTGTTCCAATGATAGAACACAATCATAGTAAATGTACTTTGAAGACCTGAGCCTGCACTGACTTCTCCTGTCAAGTTCTCCTATGTTTATGAAAGTCTTAGATGACATCTGGTCCCACACAAGGCTCTTACATCTATATTGAAAAGAATGTAATTTGGTTTGCATACCTTCATCAGTCATTATAACTAGAACTTATGAACAACCTACTCATAACTGTATCAGCAGTTTTTCCACTTTGTATTTTTATGACTTCTTTTCAGAAAGCTCACCAATCAACCTTTGCTAAGGACACAGTGTTCTTGCTTTTCCCATTCTTCTTATAACTTAGTGGAGACAGGGAGGACATTAGTCTAGGTTGGGCTTTGGCTGGACGACTGTTGTGGATGATTGCATATCTCTCCAGAAAATCAAATGTTTTTACACCACACCAGCAACCAGGCATTACTATTTAAATAATTACCTGTGAGTTCATGCTATATAAAACTTTCAACTTCCTTCAGTAGTATTTGTTTGTATTCATAGCATGGCTGCATGGCATAAGCAAGAAGCTTACCACCGTTTTAGGCATGCCTTCTTCATTAAGCTTAAATAATTTTAATATTTATATTTTTAAAATATTTAATATTTAAGTTTAAAGCAAGGGCTGTGCAACAATTTCTTTCAGTGCGTTCAGTAGCTGGTCACATACAGAACATTCATCAGTGCATCTTGTTGTCCTATGTACATGTGCTTTATGATGCTCAAAACAAACTAAACACACCTAAGATCATTGATAATAGATCTATAAGAGATGTAACAGTAATGGATGTGTTTGGAACATTACAAAATGGTGATCCAGATACGTGCTCCTGGAAAAAAATAATGCCAACACTATGGATTGTCCCAAAGCTTCAATTTATAAAAATATATTGTGTTTTCAGAACACAGTAAAATAAATCATGCTAAAACAAAGATATTCTTTTACTAAAGCAATGATTTTTAACGTGGAGTTCCATATATCAAGAAGATAAATAGAACACCATGCCTTAACATAAACACGGGAATGATAAAAATCAAACTCCTAGAGATGAAATGCACAATGTCTGTGATGAAGTATACATACATAGAATTAAGAATCAATTACACACTACAGAAGAAACTAATGGTGCCATTGAAAAATAGATATGAAAATCATCTTACATTGCATTTCTTAACTGAATAACTTCAGTCAGCTTCATAAAGATTAAATTGGAGTAAGAAGATAAGAAATTAGGGAACTGAAAACATTTAAAGAAACATGACTGAACTTTAACAAATTTATTGAAATGGTGGACTTGTGAGAGGCAGGCTTAAGTTACAAATAAAAATACATAGGAAATGTGAATAAGTTATACCAATGCATACTATAAACCAATAGTAAAACATGACCTAAATGAAGCCAATCAACACCTATTCATATAACACTGTTCTAGCTTTCTTTTGATTACTGTAATAATACACTCTGACCAATACCAACTTGTGGAGGAAAGAGTTTATCTGGTTTATAAGCACAGACCATCATTAAGGGAAGCAAAGGCAGGAACCCAGGCAGGAACCTGGAGGCAGGAGCTGAAGTACAGACCTCGGAGGCTAGCTGCTTACTGGCTTGCTTCCGTGGTACAAGCTCCATGCTCAAATTGCTTTCTTATACAGTACAGGACCACCTGCCTGGGAGTGGCACCACCCACAGTGAGCTGAGCCTCCTCACATCACACAACATTCAAGAAAATTCCCTACAGACATGGCCACAGGATAGTCCAATGGAGGAAATTCCTCAAATGAGGTGACCCAGGTGTGTCACACTGACAACTAAAACTATCCAATACAAACACCATACAAAGTAACAAGAAATAATTCAGGATGACAGAGAGACATGTTTGATATGCTAAAAATCAAATATTCTAACTTAAATGACAATTTAAGTGACAATATTTTTAATAGTGTTTATTGAACTTTTGCTATTTTCATTCAGTATAATTTGATGGGATTTAGAACCCCTTCCCTATCTGTACTTACCCCCGCCCCCTCCACACACACACTGGTCCCCCACCCAATTTAATGTACTCTTATAATACATCCAATAAAGTCTGATTTGTGTCCACAAATGTCCTTCAGTGTGAGTCCATTCACTGGGCCCACCAAGACTCCCATCCTTGTAAGACACTGTCTTTCCCCCTCCCAGCAGACATCAACTGCCACAACTTCCTAAGGTTGGGCTCTGATATCTTATTCACTTCCCCATGTCTATGCTGGGATTTTGTCATGTTTCAGCTTGCATAGGACTTGTGCAGGCTATTATAATTGTTGTGACTTCATATGAGTGAGTGACTAGCTGTCTGGAAGATTGTTTCCTTGTGGTTATCCACCACCTTGGATCCTACGGTCTTTCTGCTTCCTCTTTCACAATGATCCCTGAGTTTTGGGAAGCAGAGGTTTGAAGTAGGTCAATATTTATTTCAATTTTAATTATTTATATGCATGTGTGTCTGTTTGGGGAATTTGTATGTGAATGCAGTTGCCATGGAAGTTAAAAGAGGCTTTGGATCCCTGGCAGCTGGTGTTACAGGCAGTTGTGAGCCACCCATGGTGGGTTCTGAGAAGCAAATTTGTCACCTCTGTAAGAGTAGTACACACTCTTAAAGACAGAAATACATCTCCTGTCCAAAAATATCTCTTAAAAATTAATAGTGAAGCTGGGCTGGTAGTGCAGGCCTTTAATCCCAGCACTTGGGAGACAGAGGCAGAAGGATCCCTGTAAGTTCAAGGCCAGCCTGGTCTACATAGTGAGTTCCAATCCAGCTGGGGTTACAGGGAGACCATGTCTCTAAAAGACCAAAAAATTAATTAATTAAAAAAAATGAAATTTTCTTCCGATATGAAAAGCTGAAAGAAATAATTACCAACTAACATGTACTAGATAGAGCATTACCTAAAAATCCTCAATTAAAATGAAACAATCACACTTGGAATGCTGAAGGATTAACTGTGGGGAAGTGCAAAACAATTTTTTTCATAAATATCTATACAACATGAAAGGCAAGTAAAATGAAAAGCAAAAACAATAATATGATGTATGAAGTATGTAAAATATATCTTCAAACATATTAAAAAAGACAAATGAACAATTTGTCACATATCATTTTATATTATCATTTATGTGATTAAGTATGATATTAAATCAAGATAGTTTATGACTAAACTGCTATGACATATCATTCATGCTGCCACTAAAATAGCACAGCATAGTAAGACAAAGGGCAATAAAATTAAATCATGAACATTTGTCAAGTTTTCAAATGTAGAATAGTAAAAAAAAAGAAGAAGAAAGTGATTGTGATAAACAGGAAACAGATTTCACCATCATAGACTGAAACATGAGTGTAGTAAAATTACATGAAGTAGTCAGCATTAAAATAGACAGCCAAGCACAATAATAATAGCTTTACCAATGTATCAACTGACCTAAATTTCAGCTAGATAGAAAAAAATGAACCTCCAAAGAATATTGTCACTTGGAGGCTACTCATGTAAATTAGGCCACTATCCAATGGAAGGAGTTCTGAGGGTCACTTCAGTGTTTAGAGTGCACTGAAGACCGGAACAAAAGCAGCTCTGGGGCACACTAACCAAACATACAGTACTGTGACATCACATTAAGTAACTGTGATCCTTGTCGAAGAAAGTGAATTTCTTTTCAAGTTTACACTAACATGAGAAGGTAAAGTGTGCTGGCTGTTGGCTGACTTTTCTTTCATGAATGCTTTACTGTTGGCAAAATGAGCTCAAGAATACTTTCTGTTAATAAGACCTTTCATTTTATAGCCTATATAACTATTTGAGTTGTGACTCTGTTTAAAGACATAGCAAGACAAAAGAATATGCTTGAGTGTTTTGTGGTAAAACGGGAATTTCACACCAACTTTTCCAATAGGTTTTTTTTTTTCAATAGCATTACAAAAAGATTAGGAATCTTCATTTAGAATTCTGCACATGGTGCTGAGGTAGGTGATAGGCTTTTGAGACAGGCATGTAGCATCTTTGGATTGATTCAGAGTTGAGGGGGCAGCTTCAAAGAAGCAATGTGTCATTTTTTTGCCAAGACAGTAAATCTTTAACATTAAAAATTCTAAAGGCGTTACTAAAACCTAGTACCCTGACAAGAATCTGTTAATGGTTGACCTAGTTCATATATATTCTTACAGTAACTGCAGCTAAACTATGGTAATTTGGACACATTGGGTAAGAAATAGGCATGAAAAATCTACCACTCTTTCCATTAAACTAAAATTTGGAACTGGCACTGTCCATATTCTTAAAATAGTTCCTGGGTTTTATTGCTTGTAGGCTGCATTTCTATTTTTCTATTTCCCCTTAAATAATCATGTGGCTGATTTTCTTAGCTAATTCATGACTCCGTTTAAATTAGTACTCAGAAAAATATTATGAACTCTAATTAAAACTACATGACTTACTTAGCATGATTTTGCATAATCTTTATTCAAACTGAAATGTCAGATTCTTTCCCTCATATAGCACCTGCTCTATTCAATCACTTGAAAGTTCATGAAATTAAAGGAATTATTTTTAATATCCTATATTATGTGTCCACTAAAGCTTCATATTCTGTGATTAACAAGGAGTAGTATTTTTTTCTATTGTGGGATGAAGCTTTTATTAAAGTTTAACTTATGCTTTCCTTGATTTGTGTCTTGTCACAAAGGTGCTAAAACTAGACATGAACTGAACCCAATCTCAGTTAACTTGTGTTTGTCACTTGTAACTGATATTCTGAGATTCCATATTTGGGTTTTTTTGGTTAAAGTTTTATTGAATTTTTGTGCTTTTTTTTTTTTTTTGGTTTTTTTTGAGATACGGTCTCCCTGCCTCTGCCTCTGCCCCCTGCCTGTGCTGGAATTAAGGGCGTGTGCTACCACACCTGGCCATCTTAATTATCTTTATACCCTCTTCCCCATTTGTTCCCGCCCATACCATCCCCACTGGATTCCATGCACTCTGTCATTGTGTTAAGGCCTATTGAGTTAAGTTAGTGTCCCCAAACATCCTTCAGTACAAGTTTATTCACTGAGGTCTAATCAGCCTATCTAGAACACTGAAGGATGTTATAAGATCAGCTATCCCACCCAGCAGTAATCAACTGCCACTAGCTCTTTGGCTAAGATTGGGACCTGCTGCACATTTCTATAGTTCTATGATGGGTTTTGTCTGCTTGACTTTGCATGAGTCATATGCATATTTGTAATATTAAAATTGTTAATGCTAATAATAATAATATAAAAATAGTAAAACAAAAAATCCAGTTTTATTTTTCATGAAGCTTGATTTTTAAGATACTATAATATAAAATCTTGTACAACAGGTTTATATCCATACCTGTCAGCTGGATTTTCTTGGAACTATGTGAAGGAAGCTATTATTCTGTAGGCTGTTCTGGTTCCAGTGAAGCATAGATACCACCTGGGGCCATGCTCTATGGCAGTCTTCTCTCAGTTTCTGAGTGGCCTGATATTTGTTTCATTCAATAAAATTTGGCAGAAATAACAGTACATATCCCTTTTGGTTTCAAGTCTTTAGATGCCTGAAATGTGTGCTTCTGGATTCTCCAGTCCCTTAAGCTTTGATGTAAGAAACTGGACTGTGCCTCTGGCAGGACCATGTAGAAGGATGCAGAGCTATGTCAAAGTTGGAATGAGGAATTTCTCCTTGAGTAGTGCTCCCCTCCATGTCTGTTTATGACCAACACTTTTCCTTAATTTATAAAGATACTAGTTACTGCATTTAATAGCCTACTATGCCTACATCCTGACTTACCACACCAGGAAGAATTTGATTTCCAAAAAGCTCCCATTCTGAAGTTAAGTTTACACTACTGAATGAGACATTCCAGTCATCTCAATAAGGCAGTGACTTCACCTCCTCTGCATCTCCAGAGCAACCCAGACACACCTAACAGAAGCCCAGCTGACTCCAACTCACACTATAGAATCACAACAGTAAACAGGGAAAGGTTTTTATATCATAAGGCAGTGCTTTCGAGTTTTTTGCTGTATGACAATACATAACAGAAATACTAACTAAATCCCCCTTAAATCCCAGAGACTCAAGTTGAGAGTGTATAAATATATCATTGCATAAATAAGTGGGCAAATGTATGAATACCATCTCATCGTTTTTATGGTAACCCTGTAGCAGAGAGAGATGCTGTTAAGAACACAGGGGGCTCACCTAAAGCACAGGGACTCACTATTCCTTAGTAGATCAATATAGCCAGGTTGTTAAGCCATCTGTTTCTGTTAGCTGAGTTTACAGTCAAGGATTAAAGTTAATTTAAAATGCCTTTTGAAACTCAACAATTATATTGTTAGTCATTTTGACTTGCAATTTTACATATTGATTAACTTTGTCAGCAGCAGCTATTGTTTATTTAACTTTGGACTATAAAATGTTTATGACAACATATCCTATGACTTCCAATCATAACCCTTAGGTCAACAGTTTCTATTCCCCCTTTAGATAAAGATGTAAATTAGAAATTACTTTTCATTCGCCTCTCTGGACATCATGCATTTATACACATGTGACCTTTACAAAAATATCCCTCACGCTTATGGTCTTTCTTGCTATGACCAATACAGATCTTGAATTTTTAGATTATGTTTTGCAGCTTTCATACAATATATTTTATCAAATTTAGAGACCCTCCCCCATCCGCACCCCTCCTACTGCCTTCAACCTAATGTAATATTAAGACCTATAGAGTCAAATCTCTATGCCCAAATGCCCTTCAATGTAGGTCCATCCACTGGAGCCTGTTCAGCCTACCAATGGTCTTACTAAAACTGACTCTCCATCTCCTAGCAGCCATTGGTTGCCAATAGTTTCTTAGATTGGCTTAGTGTTTCTTACAGTGCTGGGATTTTGTCTGGCTTGAGGTTACCTGGAACTTGTGCATGCTGTCACCATTGTTGCTAGTTCACATGAAGAACTGACCAGCTGTCTGGAAAACTGTTTCCTTGAGGTCACCTGCTACCTTTGGCACTTTCCATCTTTATGTCCCCTCATCCACAATGATCGCTGAGCCTTGTTATATGAAAGTTTGATAAAGGTATTCTATTCAGGAATTAACAGTCCACAGCCTCTTATTCCCTGCATATTGACCAGTTGTGAGTCTCTCTGAGATAATCAACATCAGCTGAATAAGGAAGCATCTCTGGTAAGTACTGAGAGATGCATTAATCTATGTCTGCAAGTATAAATAATTAGGAGTCAGTTTAGTCTTATTTTTATTTAGCATAATAATAGTATGAGGCCTGTGTCCTGTCAAGCAACAGGTTCCTATGTCAGATAACAATGTCAGGTAAGGGCTACATCCTAAGAAGCAGATCTTAAACAAATTAGAAAGTGGTTGGTTACTTCCATAACACCTGTGTAATTATTATACCAGTGGGCATATCTTCCCAGGCCAGTTGATATAGCTTTCAGGATTCACGGCTGGGTAAGGATTATGATGATGATTGTTTTTTCTTCCTATGAAATGCACATCATCTCCCAGCACTAGGAAAGTTATCTGGTAGAGATGAAGCTTAGAAGTCAGAACCAGCTTGATTTCTTGTTTGTTCTAAGCTCATGTATGTAGTGTCTTCAGCAATAGAGTCTTACCATGAAGTTTTGGTGGGTAGCAAAGAGCAGGGGAATGCCCAGTATTGTTTGAGGACATCACCAGCTTCAAAAGAGGAAAAGAGGAATTCCATTCTTGGCATTGGCCTTTTACCTTGCAACCTTATTTTGTCCCTTCTTATAAGGTAACTCCTTTTAATCTCTCCGTACAGTGCTTATATAGTGGTAGGTTTCCATATGGCTTTTTACAAAAAAATTGGGTGTCAGTTATTCCTCACCATACTCACTCCTCTGCCCTGCACTCTCATTCTTACACTTTCTTCTCTGTTATTTCACTTCCCCCTTTATATCACTGAATTCTATCTCCCCTCTCCCAGAAATTTACCCTTACTCACCACCATAGTCATTTATTAGTTTCCTGACATCTCTGAATTTTCTGACTGAAATATTAATATCTTAGAACTCAAAGCTAACATCCAGCTATGAAAAGCAAAATGCAACACCTGTCTTTCTGAATCTGTATTACCTCACTCATGATGACTGCTTCCAGTTCTGTGCATTTGCCTGAAAATTCATAGTTTGGGTTTTTTAACAGCTGGACAATATTCTATTATGTAAAATACAATACTTTCATTATCTATTCATCAGTTGACGGAAAACCAGGCTTTTTCTATTTCCTGGTTGTTATTAAAAGGGCAGCAATGAACGTGGAAAAATAGGTATCTCCATTGTAGGATATTGTATCTTTTGGATATATGCCCAAGAGTAGTATGGTGTCACATATGAGATAGACTGATAACTAGTTTTTTGAGTAATCTCCGTACTTATTTCCACAGTGGCTGTACCAGGTTGTATTTTCACCAGCAGTGAATAAGAGTTCCCCTTTTCCCATATCTTCATCAGCGTGAGTTTTTGTTTGTTTTTTTTAATGTTAGCCAGTATGAGTGGGGTACGATGAAATCTCAAAGCCGTTCTAATCTGCATTTCCCTAATGACTAAAGATGTTGAACATTTACCATCTGCATTTCATCTTCAGAAAACTCCCTGTCCATGTCTTTGTTCTAATTTTTTCCCAATACTTAGTTTTCAGCATTTCCCATGAGATGTATAGCTGGCAAAGACTCTTTTCCATTCTCTAGTTTGCCTCTTCACTGGAAAAATGGTGTCCTTTGTTGTACCGAGGCATTTTAGTGTCATGAGGTCCTATTTGTCCAACATTGAACTTAATGCCTGCACTTTAAGAGTCCTGTTCAGCAAGACTTATTTGTGTTTACATGTTCCAGTATATTCTCTACTTCTCCTTTATCAGATTCAGGGTATCAGGTCTGATGTTAGAGTCATTGATCCATTTGAAGTTGAGGTTTGAGCAGGCTAAGAGTTATAGGTTTAATTTGATTATTCTGCTTGCCACTGTCCAGTTTGACCAGCATCATGCTGTCTCTCTCCAATGTACTTTTGACCCCTTTGTAAAAACCAGCTGGCAGTAAATATATGAATTTAAATCTTGCCTTTAGGTCGACTCCACTGATAAATGTATCTGTTTTTATGACAGAATCATGATGTTTTTATTATTGTAGTTCTTTAGTATAATTTGAGATCAGAGGTGGTAATGTTTATGGCAGGTCTTTTATTGTTCAGTATTATATTAAGCATCTTAGGATTTTTATGTTTCCATATGGAATCTGAGCTTATTTTTTTATTTCTGTGAGAATTTTGTTGGGATTTGTGATGGACCATGTATTTAATTTATAGATTTCTTTTGGTAGGATAATCATTTCACAATATTGATCCACCAGTCCCCATGGATGTGGAACATATTTCCACTGTCTGGTATCTTCTTCAATTTCTTTCTTCAATGTCCTATGTTTCTATTATATTACTTATTAAATTTATTTATTTATTCAGTCATCTTTTATTTCAGAACTTGAATCTTCTAAAAGTTTATGTTTGTCCCAATAACATATCCTGATTAATTATTCAAACTGTCTTTCAGTTTTGCTTGTATACTGGTTGGTTGATTTGAAAATAACTTTATAAAGAGTGGAATCTACTGGCAGGTAGATAGTACCTGTACCCATGTCTCCTCCATTAAGAGTTGATCTAAAGGTGCAGGTTATGAATCTGGCTAAAGGACAACTTCCAGGATGGTAGGTTCGCCTTACTATGATGTGCTGCTCCTTCCCAGATTACATGCTTCCACCCAGACCCTATGAGCCCCATGAGGTTCTTCTCTGTCTGCATGCCTCTCCAGTCTTGCCTCAGAAAGGTGTAACTCATTTTTTTTCTTACTTTTTCTTTAGGATGCTGTCCAGAGCATAAGTATGCTTTTAAACTTCCCATCTAAGGCTTCTGACTTTCTTGTTCTTTTTCATTTTCTTCATTATTTTTATTTTCTATGCATGCATGTATTGCCTGCATGTATGTAAGTGCACCCATGTCATGTAATGCCTGCTCAGAGGACAGAAGAGGCCATTGGATTTCCCAGAACTGGAGTTCCCAACATTTGTTAGCTGCCATGTGGGTGCTGGGATTCGAACCTAGGTTTTCTCCAAGAATAGCCAATGTTCTTTACTGCTGAGTCATCTCTCCAGCCCCACCTTGCTCTTTCACTAAATCTCTCCTCCCCACCTTGTGGCTGCCTGCCACCAAGTGTCTAATTTCCTTGACAATCTATCTTCTCCATTCTCCTCATCTGGACAGCTGTGAGATTTACAGCTTGCCCGTCCTGGGGATTTCCTTTTGAATTCTAATAAATTGTCTTCAAGCTTCTGTTTGAGTTCATTTAAAATTTTCTTGTAATGATGAGAATAAGAACCCCACAAGGGTACCTCAGTTTCCTGGTATCAAATAATATTTCTGCTGGGACACCCTGAGATTTCTATTAATACTTCTTTCCTGCCTTTTAATATTCTTTAAATGGAGGATAGAACAGACACATTCCCTACACAGTATCTGTCTCATTTTGTTAAACATTAAGATGACAGTCAACAGACTTTTTCTAGAGTTGTGATTACTTTTCCTGTAGAACGAAAGAAAAGAAAAAAGAAATCAATCAAACAAAAAAAACTAAGGCTTTTGTCAGTCTAATTTCCTGCCACCAAAATAAAAGCACACGATCTTATTATGAAACGTAACACACATGTTCATGTTCATTATATGATAGAGAGAAAACAGGCTGGTGATGGAATCAAACTAAAGCCCACCCCCAAGTCAAAGTGGATTCAAACCAAGTCCCCCAGACCAAAAAAAAAAATATTCTGAGAAGCTGTACAAGGAAATAAGATGTAAAATAATTCTAACTGCTGAGAAAAAGCTGACCTTTTCATGCTCCGTGTACAAGCTGAAAATCACCCGAAACTTCCCCCTTCCACTTCTGCCGGTCCCCCTCCCACTCCTGCCGGTTGTGGTTTATGGTTTTTGCCTTTAAAGGAAGCCTGTGAGCTGAGCTCTTAGCTGCTGCCCTCTCGAGTGAGGCAGGAGCCCGTCTGCGCAAATGATTAAATCCTCTTGCTTGTTGCATCTCCTGGTCTGAGGACTGAGTTATTGGGGTGCGGCCTCCCATGGACATTGGGTACCCCTGCTTGGGGGTCCTACATTTGGGGGCTCATCCGATATTCGGTTGCCCCCAGACCCATTTCCTCAGATCAGCAGGTGGAAAGGACGTCTTGTGATTTGTCTTGGTCTAAATGTCTGTCAGTTATTTCCTGTTCTGGGAACATTCCGTCTGAACATTTGTGCCTGTGCAGGACCTGTAAGTCTGTATTCTGGAAACCTTTGGGAGTGGTAGACGTGCCCAGAGGCCCCTGGTTCTGACACTCTGGCCTTAGGGACCGGAGTGGTCTGGAGTGGGGAAGACGGCGTAGCTTTCCTTCCCCCGGGGGGAAGAAGGGAGTTTGGCTTGGCTACTCCCCTCCCACTCTGTACTTTCAGTTTTTGAGTTAAGGAGCATGCGCCAAGGAATTCCCTGTTCTGTGTATTGTCTGTGTCTGTGTTCAGGGATCCCAAAAGTGTAAATGGTGGGTGCAGCGTGTGTCTGAATGAAAGAAGGACCGGTCCACACGAGTGTGATTTAATGTGGTATGTATGCTTGATGGTTGTGTTAGTTACATAGAGGGAGGTCTGGTTTTTTAATTTTTCTCAATGCTCTTTATTTTAAACTTTCCTTTCCTCCTTTTTTCCTTCCTTTTATTCTCGGTCTGAAGTCTTTGCGTGGGACCATTAAAGGCAAAGAGCAATTGAGGTTTTCTGGTCAGGGCTACTCCCTGATGTCAGCCAAAGGCTCTTAGCCCTCTTAGTGGACCCCGAATGCCCGCATGGGTGGAGACAAGATGGCTTTTCTGTATCTCCCTCTCCTCTCTGTTTCTCTCTCTCTCTGGCCACAGAAACAGCCCCGTGGGCACGGGTCGAGCAAATAAGAGCCATAGGGCACTCGCTGCTAAAAGACTCCTGTGAAAGGATAAGGGTGTCCCAGACGTGAATCCCAGATAAATTCACGTCCCCCGCAGAAGAAAAACTGGGCAAAGGAAGGCACCCGTCCATAAGCACACCCACTGGCCATCATTGTTTAGAGTGGCATCTTTACTTCTCCCTTTTCATCTCTCTCTCTCTCTCTCTCTCTCTCTCTTCTGTAACCTCTACCATGGGCCAGACTCAGGCCACTCCTAAAAGTTTAATCCTCTCTCACTTCTCGGATGTGAAGGAACGGGCTTTGAAATTGGGCCCTAGCATCAGGAAGGGTAAGTTTGGCACTTTCTGCTCAACTGAATGGCCCACCTTTGGAGTAGGTTGTCCGACCCAGGGGTCCGTTTCCCTGGACACCATCGGCAAGGACAAGGCTGTCATTACCTGGCCTGACTCAGAAGGACCCCGAGATCAACTCCCCTATATCCTTCTGTGGGAGAACCTGGCAGAGGATCCCCCATCCTGGTTAAGGCCCCTCTTGGTGAGAAAGCCTCATGCTTGCCCACCAAAAGTCTCCATCATGGTCACCCAGGAAGGTTTGAAGTCCTCCAGTCACAGAGGCAATCCTCCACCTCCCTATCCACCTGCGCAGGCACCTCCACCCCAAGAACTACCTTATCCCTCTCCTGATTCCACTGAACCTGACAAATCCCCTCCTCTACCTAACAGACTCCACTTAAGGAGGGATAGAGGGGGTCCCTCTGATGGAACCTGGACTGCCCAGGTTTTTCCTCTCCGAACTATAGGGAATCAGATCCAGTACTGGCCTTTTTCAGCTTCTGATTTGTATAACTGGAAGACTCATAACCCCTCTTTTTCTCAGGATCCTCAGGCTCTAACTGCTTTAATAGAGTCTATTCTCCTCACCCACCAACCCACCTGGGAGGATTGTCAGCAACTCCTCCAGGCCCTTCTAACCACAGAAGAAAGACAGCGAGTCATCCTGGAGGCCCGGAAAAATGTCCCTGGGCAGGATGGGAGACCCACTCTGCTCCCAAATGAAATAGACACAGGATTTCCTCTGACCAGACCCAACTGGGACCCTGAAACTGTGGCCGGTATGGAGCGTCTCCGTCTTTATCACCAGACTCTGTTAGCGGGTCTTAAAGGGGCCGGAAGGTGCCAGACCAATTTGGCAAAGGTACGTGCTATAACCCAAGGAGAAAATGAAATCCCCCGCAGGGTTTCTAGAATGCCTGATAGAGGGATATTGGATGTACACCCGTTTTGATCCCACAGCCCAGGAGCATCAGGCAGATCTTATTATGGCCTTTATAGGACAATCAGCTCCTGACATTCGTGGTAAGCTCCAGTGGCTGGAGGGCCTTCAGGGGTACTCTTTACAGGATTTAGTAAGAGAAGCTGAAAGAATCTATAATAAGCGAGAAACTTTAGAAGAAAGAGAAATAAAGAATTAAGTCAAATTTTGGCCACAGTAGTCCAGGGAACAGGACCAGGGCCAGGTAGGAACCTGGGAGGCAAGAGAAGGCCCTGAGTGGATAAAGACCAGTGTGCTTATCGCAAGGAGAGAGGACATTGGGCTTGAGAATGTCCAAAGAAGCTGAACAGACTTCAAAAGAATACAACCCCAGTCCTGACTCTAGGGGACTAGGGAAGTTGGGGCCAGGAGCTCCCCCCTGAGCCCAGGGTAACCTTGAAGATAGGGGGGCAATTGACTACCTTCATGGTAGACACAGGAGCTCAGCACTCCATCCTAACAACAACTGAGGGACCTATGAGTTCCAAAACAGCCTGGGTCCAAGGGGCCACCAGAGGAAAAACATACAGTTGGACCACAGAAAAAAAAAAGTAGACCTTAGCACAGGACGAGTCTCCCACTCATTCTTATTGGTCCCTGACTGTCTATACCCTCTTCTTGGGAGAGATTTACTCTCTAAGCTGGGAGTCTACATCCACTTCACTACAAAGGGAGCTACTATAAAAAAAAAAAAAGATAGAGCTCCACAACAGGATTAAACCTTGCGGCTGGAAGATGAACATCAGTTATATGAGGGACCGATAGCAGGAATTCCTGATATATCTGATTGGCTAAATAAAATCCCCTCGGCATGGGCCGAGACAGGAGGCCCAGGACTAGCATACAACCAGCCTCCAATAGTGGTTACACTAAAACCATCTGCAACTCCGGTTTCAATCAAACAATACCCTATGAACAAAGAGGCCCGAGAGAAAATCAGGCCTCACATCCAAAGACTTTTACGAATGGGCATACTTCACCCTTGCCAATTTTCTTGGAACACCCCGCTGCTCCCCGTGAAAAAGCCAGGGACAGATGATTATCGGCCAGTTCAAGACTTAAGAAAAGTCAATCGGAGGATAGAAGATATCCATCCCACTGTTCCTAATCCCTATAATCTTCTGAGTTCTTTACCTCCTAGTCATAGGTGGTATACTGTACTTGACCTGAAAGATGCGTTCTTCTGCCTAAGGCTGAGCCCGGTTAGCCAGCCCATCTTCGCTTTTGAATGGAAGGACCCTGAAGCTGGAATATCGGGACAACTAACCTGGACGCGACTTCCCCAAGGATTCAAGAACTCCCCTGCTCTGTTTGATAAAGCTCTGCATTGTGACCTGGCTGACTTTCGGGTAAGAAACCCACAGATTATGCTCCTCCAGTATGTAGATGACCTCCTCTTAGCGGCCGAGACGGAAGCTGACTGTT
>NW_008360303.1:4907891-4915333 GCF_000622305.1 Nannospalax galili
GGTTGTAAATATCTTTTAGTGTTCATAGACACTTTCTCAGGGTGGGTTGAAGCTTTCCCCACCCAGAGGAAAAAAAAAAAACAGGCCACACGGTGGTGAAGAAACTGATTGAAGACATTTTCCCTCGATTTGGACTGCCTAAGGTAATTGGGTCTAGTAATGGCCCAGTCTTTGTCTCCCAGGTAAGTCAGGGAATGGCCAAAGCACTGGGAATTTATTGGAAATTACATTGTGCTTACAGACCCCAGAGTTCAGGACAGGTAGAGAAAATGAATAGAACTATTAAAGAGACCTTAACCAAATTAGCTTTAGAGACTGGCACTAAAGACTGGATGAAGCTCCTACTTCTACCTCTATTTTGAGCTAGAAATACTCCTGCTATACATGGTCTAACCCCCTACGATGAAATTCTTTTCGGAGGGCCACCTCCTGTTCTCGATGTAACTTTGTCTCCCTTGCCCTCTTCCTTTGATAACCCCAGCTTGAAAACAGATAACCCCGACTTGACTCTTGAATCACGATGGAAAGGACCCTACACAGTTCTCCTGACTACACCCACAACCCTCAAAGTCCTAAACACATAAACCACTCTGACTGGGAATTAGACGACTATGACTGGGAATTAGTCACTATCATCCTCATCTCTGTAGCCTTGATCCTCCTTGTTGCCATCATCACATTGGTACTCACTGACCTTGCTGCTATGATGCTTCCAGAAAATCCATAGATTTTATGATTAAAATCTTGCCATAAGAAAAGGGGGGAATGATGGAATCAAACCAAATCCCCCCCAAAGGAAGAATATTCGGGGAAACTGTATAAGGAAGTAAGATGTAAAATCTTTTTTGTTTGTAGGTTTGTCCCCAGTCAAGGGAGCCCCTATCTCCCTGTGCTGACTACCTGGTGGGTAATTAATCAAAGGGGTATTGAAGTGTTTGAAACCCACAAGATGGCACCCAAGGGTACTTGGTGGCCTATACTGTATCCAGATTTGTGTAAATTAGCCTTAGGAGCACCAGCGCCCTGGGACATATCAGACTTCACAAAAAGGGGGGGAATGATGGAATCAAACTAAAGCCCCCCCAAGTCAAAGTGGATTCAAACCAAGTCCCCCAGACCAAAGAAAAATATTCTGAGAAGCTGTACAAGGAAATAAGATGTAAAATAATTCTAACTGCTGAGAAAAAGCTGACCTTTTCATGCTCTGTGTACAAGCTGAAAATCACGCCAAACTTCCCCCTCTCACTTCTGCTGGTCCCCCTCCCACTCCTGCCAGTTGTGGTTTGTGGTTTTTGCCTTTAAAAGAAGCCTGTGAGCTGAGCTCTTAGCTGCTGCTCTCTCGAGTGAGGCAGGAGTCCGTCTGCACAAATGATTAAATCCTCTTGCTTGTTGCATCTCCTGATCTGAGGACTGAGTTATTGGGGTGTGGCCTACCATGGACATTGGGTACCCCTGCTTGGGGGTCCTACACTGGAACTGACTTAGAAATTTCCTCCATGTTACCTAGCATTCATGGCACTAGAAGAGCTGAGTGGGCTACTAGGGGAGAAAAGGTGTCATCAGTCTTATCCTTAATGAACCAAAAAAAACAGCTTCCTGGCATAAAATGCCTACAACAGTGCCTTTACTGTGGTTGGGGTAACCAAGTGAGCAACTCCCCTTTTACTACATATGAGTGCTACTCCAAGGGAGTGTGAAATGACCTATGCCTGATGCTCGAAGCCTAACTAATAACCCAGGTCTGGGAAGATCTTTAGGATGAGGCAGGGAACTTACGATGGATGTTTTAACTAAATTGACATAGCAGCAAATTGCCTTCTAAATATTTATACTTACATCTATAGACAAATCTGCTTCAAGCCTGTAGGAATGACTTTTATAAATGAACATAATCTGAAATAATGACTTTTAATTAACCACATCAAAACCATGTGCTCTTGTGTCCTGTGACCTGGGCACCTCATCTCATTTCCCAGTTAACCTCAGTTTGATCTTCCAACCAAATAGATAATGATTAAATGAATGAACAATGAATGAATGTGGGTATGCTTGAGAATTAACATATTAAAACACTGAAAGCAGGCACATCTATGTCCATTGCACACAGTGGCTGCTGGCAAGGATGCATCCATGCCCTTGGGTGGGTGAATGAGATATTTTAAAATTAGAGAAAAATAGGCCAGATGGTCTATTAAGATTAGAATGGACCCAAACTTATACTTTCCTAATTGAAGCTGGAGAAGAATTTTTTAATAAAATCTTGGGTGGGGCCGGGCTAGAAAACACAGTTCCAGAGATAGAGTTCCAATAAGACAGTTCCATTACCACCGTTCTGGGAGACAGATCCAAGAGATATCTAGGGTAACAAGTGTCCTCTGAGTTCTGACCCACTCTTAGAAACTTAATTTAGGGGTTAGGCTTTTATTAGTTCATTGAATTTTAATATTGGTGGCATAGAAATGCTGCACTGGCTTTAATCAATAAAGTCTCTCCTACAAGGAATGGTTATAAATGCAGACATATGACTTCCCGGGATGAAGAGTACAAGCAACATTTGTGGTCTCAGCCATAAACAATATACCCATTCCACCCCTCCAATGCTCAGGGAACATTGCAGAAAGGGGGACAGGTTCTCTAGACTTCACACAACCACTGTCATCATTCTAAACAGGCTTAGTCAACAATAGTTTCAACGAAGGGCGAGGAAGTCAGAGGGTCTTATCCTTTACCTTGGAACTTTTGGTTTTGGTAGATTATGGGATAGGGGTTGTCACTGTCTTCAACTGCTTAGCCAACTAAGTTCTACTTCTTAGCTCCAAAGCCATGTTCACACAGACAGTACTGGCTAATCTCAGTGGGTCACAAAACAAAAGGAGGAGACATAAATGGAAGAGAAGTCATTGCCAAAGGATCAGTTGCAAAGGTATGGTAAACAAATGGGGGGGGGAGGGGATGAACAGAAGGCTTTGAATATATGTATCATTAAAGACATTTACTTAATGTAAAAATTAAAATGTAATTGAAAACTGGCACTTTTAAAATATTGAATTCAGGACCAATGACAATGTTTTCTTTTCCAAAAGAAAAATTGTGGAGATATAAAATGTTAAAAAAAAATATTCCTCAGAAATATTTATGCTCAGTTGTATATATAATTAACCCGCAGGTAAGAAATTTAGTGAGGGAAATCTCAGTCCTTATCTTTTCACATACCAACACACAATTTAACGGTCCTTGGCAAAGAAAATCTGAACACTGTTGAATTTGAGCTGCTCACAATCTTCACTTTAAAATACTTAGAACATGAATTTCACCAATTGATTTCATAGACATTAGGTTTACATAGGATCACACCTAGAAAATACCCTTTGTTTTTCCAGAAACATCACATATGTGTGTTTGGCCTTCCTTCCAGGGAGCAAACAATTATGTGAAAAGAGTAAGATGATAATTTTATTTTTAACACAACTCTTTTAAAACAAACACACCTTCTTCCTTGAATAATTCTTTCTGACTTTCATTTTTTTAAATAATTTTATTGATTTATTTATTATTCTATGTATATCAGTCTTTTGCCAGCATGTATGCAAGTGCACCTGTGTCATGCAGTGCCTGAGAGGATGAAAAGAGGGTTTCAAAGCCCCTTGAACTGGAGTTACAGACCATTGTTAGCCATCATATGAGTGCTGGGAACTGAACCATGGACCTCTGCAAAAGCAGCCAATAGTCTTAACCACTGAGCCATCTTTCCACCCTCAAGATACAGGGAAAGGCAAGGCCATTTCTTGATTTGTTGGTTCTTTTGTTGGTTTTTTGGTTGGTTGGTTGAAACAGGGTTTTCCTGTAGCCCCAGCTGCCTAGAACTCACTATGTAGACCAGGTCGACTTCAGTCTCACAGAGATTTGTGTGCCTCTGCCTCCCCAAAGCTTAGATTAAAGTCTTATGCCACTGTGCCATGTAGACTTGCATTTTGTAAGGAAAAAATCAAATTAAATTTTTGTAATACCCATATGTAGGTATGGATCTGAATTCTCTCTAAAGTACTTTAACTTTCTTTATTCTAGCAGAAGTGGCAATTCTTTTATTATCCCCAAAGACAACTATTAAACATAATAGCTGGGCACTTTAGATATTCAAGGTTGAAGTAACTAGGATGTAACAGCAGATTTTAAAGAATAAGACTGTCAGTGTCAATGCTACAATTCCATTTATCAGCTCCATTAACTTCATGGAAAAAAAAAAATACTTCTTCATACTTCCCTCTCCCTAGTGCAAATTTTGTCTCACACACATGTGAACTGATGTAAATGTAAAGTGACACGGTCAGCATTCTTTTATGTAGCTTTTATTGGTTTCCATAAAAATCTGTCACTGGGATAAAACTAATGATTTTTTTATACATCTGGCCCAGCCATGCAGATTCCAATTTTCACTTTTGTAATTTTAATTCAAGTCTTTTTTATTTTTCCTTAACTTCCGGTACTTTTGTCCCATGAAAGTGGAAATATCAAAGGGTCACAAACCTCCACAAAGTAAAACAAGTTTTACCATTTGATTGCAGATTGTCACATGCACCAATTTTGAAGACTATTAATCTCTGTTCTCATTTATACTGGAGACAGATGCACAATGTACTTTCTGGTACCGGGTGCTGAAAAACTCCATTGGTGATGCGAGGTAAAATTTTACTGCTTGTCTCAGTAGAAAAAGGAGCAATTCCTATACCTACTTTGCAGTTGAAAAGTTTAAGCTTTATCTGTTTAGCCAGCTTTTATTCAAGTACAGGTCTCTCTAAAGAAAGGAAAAATGCTGAGCCATCAAGCCCTGTACAGCAATCCCTTGAGCAAGCGATCTGCCTGCTGATGCTCCTTCAATTCTCTGCTTCATTTAAACGAGCATATGCTGAGTCATGTCTGTAGAACTTATGGGTGACGGATGTGTCACTCACCTTTCTCTCTGGCTTTGTCAATTACTTGTGTATTAGTTTATAAATATTAAAAATGGCATGCTATTGATAGGCTATGCACTTCTTAACTCACATATCTTAGGAATCACGGATTATATCTAAACTATTTGAATAAAAATATGTACATTTATTTTGGCATGTAGTTTATTGAAACAAATCTGTTATCAGAGTTGTATGTACTCGATTATGGAGGTAATTAGATTTTGTTTAATTTTTCTAATGCTCACCTCTCTTAAAATACACAGATTACAATTCCTCAATTTGCATTGCATGCATCCATATCAGATGATCTATAGATAAAAGCTGATGAAGGAAATAACGTGTACTTTAATTGCATTTATTTTTTAAGTAGAATAATGGAACATTAAATTTTGGACCAAACATTTACTTTTTATTTATTTTAGAGCTTACAAATGAACAACATCAGAAAGCATCCACTGCTTTTAAAATGGGAAGTCGGTATATAGATTAATAAGATTGTATGGGATGTTCTGTATGATATACACAAAAAAATCAGCAAATTTTAAAAAAAGACATATTTGAGAAGAAAACATAAAAATGCACTTCATGTTCAATAGTAGAAGTGATAAACACTACCAGTGAAATCTACCTGATAACTTTATATCCATACTCAGGTGCTAAGGATAAAAGTATAGTGGACTGTGACTAGTAATAATCAGATACATAGAGATTAAAGACACATGTGCAAACATCTAAGTGTTGGTAGCATTAAAAATGTAGGAAACAGCATATTTTAAAATGAAATGGAGATCTTCTTTAAAGAGTAAAAACTCATTCAATTTTACATCTTACAGGGTTTATACTGAGTTCAATATTGTATAACTGTATTAATTCAACTGTGAACCTAAAAATTTACACCCACTTTTGAAAGAGATGTGTCCTTGCTTTGGAATGTGTTACTGAATATGTAAAAACTGTAATGAAATGCTTCTTCTAATCATGTGATTATTAAATTTAAAAAAAATTTAATACATTAAAAATGTTCATCTTTGACTTGGATATAAAAATGTGCTGCTACAACAATTTTAATTGTACCAAGGGGATAATGAAGACTTACTTTACATTATTTTCTAAAAAATATGTGAGATAAAATATAATGGCCATTTCCTGAAAATCACACAAACACCTACCTAAATTGTGAGCTAACTGTAATAAAATGGTTTCTGAATTCATTCAAATGTATTTACTTTCTTAGACATCAAAATAGTATTTATGATGTATATTATGTGAAAAATGAGACAATTGCATAATAATGTACTTGGATAATCTATAGTGTTCTAACCATCATCAAACGGAATCAGTGGACATATGTAAAGGAAAATTTACATCTTATGAAGGACTAAAATACTCTAGAGTTTTGTTTATATATAAGTGAAGGATTTGTTTATGAAAATCAGTACTTTAAAGTCTGTAGATAAATTCTATTTTCAAGTGACAAACTAGAGTGGTCGTTGGTTACAGAAATTGCATAAAATTTTTCTTCTATAAGATAGAATTTCTGAATTTTTATAAGTTGTAAGGTGAACTTGAAGGAACAGTGGGTCAGGGCTGTTCATTTTCCACACGTGAAAACCTGCATTTAATTTGAAATGCATTGCATCTCCTGAGGTTCTGCCCTTTATAGTTTTTTACTTATCCTCTGCATAGCAAGCAGGAATGTAAGATTCTATTTCATTTGTACATTTCACTCAAATGCATTTTACCAAATTGAGACAGGAAGTGTGAAGTGTGACTGGTTTCTGTTTCTGGCTCTTTTACCAGGTGCTTTTAAAACTTTCCAAATGAAATTTTAATCACCTGGCAATGTATTTGAAATCTACCTCACACTTCAAGACAATTTTATTAATGCTTATGCTTATATATTGATCATGATATATTTGATTCATCTCCATTACTATTTAAATATAATTTCCAAAAGAGATGAAATTTTCTTGCCCTAAGAATTCTGGGATGAAAAGAAACATTTAGAGGACTTGGGAAGTCTGACAGGTAAGAACACTTGTTCCACAAACATGATAACCTGAGTTCCAATCTCTGGAAGCTATGTAGGGTCCAGAAGGCATCTGCAATCTCAGCTCCGTGGGTCATGTACGAAGTACAGTTGCTGGGGCTGACTAGTGACCAGCCTAGAGCCAAGTTCAGTGAAAGATCCCATTTTAAAGAAATTAGGTCTATAATGGTAGAACAGGAAACCTGCCGTAGTCCTCTGGCCTATGTGCACACAATGAGCATGTGCACCTATGTTCACACACACATGTGAACATATACCACACATATATACACAGATACACATACTAAACAATAATTCAGATTTTCTTTCATAGTTGTTATTTAGAGAATTAGATTTTTGTAAAATTTTACTCTTCAATATAATATTCATATTAGGAAAATTGAAGATATCAATAACCAATAAATGGGCATGCTTAATTAGATTTTGTACGTAAACCATGAGAC
>NW_008360303.1:4915977-4931548 GCF_000622305.1 Nannospalax galili
AATGCATTTTACCAAATTGAGACAGGAAGTGTGAAGTGTGACTGGTTTCTGTTTCTGGCTCTTTTACCAGGTGCTTTTAAAACTTTCCAAATGAAATTTTAATCACCTGGCAATGTATTTGAAATCTACCTCACACTTCAAGACAATTTTATTAATGCTTATGCTTATATATTGATCATGATATATTTGATTCATCTCCATTACTATTTAAATATAATTTCCAAAAGAGATGAAATTTTCTTGCCCTAAGAATTCTGGGATGAAAAGAAACATTTAGAGGACTTGGGAAGTCTGACAGGTAAGAACACTTGTTCCACAAACATGATAACCTGAGTTCCAATCTCTGGAAGCTATGTAGGGTCCAGAAGGCATCTGCAATCTCAGCTCCGTGGGTCATGTACGAAGTACAGTTGCTGGGGCTGACTAGTGACCAGCCTAGAGCCAAGTTCAGTGAAAGATCCCATTTTAAAGAAATTAGGTCTATAATGGTAGAACAGGAAACCTGCCGTAGTCCTCTGGCCTATGTGCACACAATGAGCATGTGCACCTATGTTCACACACACATGTGAACATATACCACACATATATACACAGATACACATACTAAACAATAATTCAGATTTTCTTTCATAGTTGTTATTTAGAGAATTAGATTTTTGTAAAATTTTACTCTTCAATATAATATTCATATTAGGAAAATTGAAGATATCAATAACCAATAAATGGGCATGCTTAATTAGATTTTGTACGTAAACCATGAGACAAGGCTATTTATTATTACTATATAGGAAATATGGCTTTTTGACATGCAAGAGATTAAACAGGGAGTCTTGTGCACATGAAGCTCTACTACCAGTTCAGAAATAGTATCAGAAAAAAAAAATAGAACTAGGAAAAAGTGGACAACATCCTAAAGTATTTTATTTTTCTTTTTGTTTAGTTTTCTTCTGTTTGGCCTGAGATAGGGTCTCCCTGTATCCCCACCTGACCTGGAACTCCTTATGTAGACCAGGTGGGCCTTGATCTAATAGAGACCTTTCTGCTTCTGTCTCCCTAGTGCTGGGACTAAAGGCACTTGCCACCATGACTTGCTAAACCATTTGAATTCCAAATGCATTTTTATGTTTTCCTGTCATTGACTATTTTAAGACTTTTTAGACATCACGGGAAAATTTATTTCAGTAAATGTGAAATGATTTGTTGTAAAAATTAAATATGATTTCTGGTGCAGAAAATAAAGATAATGCAAGTTTGGAATGATGTAGGTAGATACTGAGAAATAGAAATTAAGCTTTTAGCATATATTGTCAATGATTAAGTGAATTTTTAAGAAGAAAGAACACTACATTTTATTCATTAAATGTTAATAAAAATATATACAGATGTACTTTCACAAGAGAGCAATCTGTCTCTTTATCTTAAATGGAAGTCTGTTAAAACTACTTAAAGCATCTGTTTCTTAACTTGCAAAAATGTACTTACTAATGAAGTCACAGATGCATGCTGAAAATACTACATTACTTAAAAGGCTTACCATATATCAGCAACGTGATAATTTTTGACATAGTTACAATATTAAAATACTTCTCATTAGAAGTATGCACAAAGTTTCAGAAATGATACAGTACTCATTATTAGCTGACAGAAGATGAACCAAAAGTAAATTAAGAACTGATAAGATTATATTCATATAAACATATTGCTACTTTCTTTAAAATAGAAGGTGAATTTGCTAATGCAATCAATAAATAGCCTGTCCTGGAGCTGGAGAAATGGCTCAGTTGTTAAGATCACTGGCTGGTCTTGCAGAGGACCCAAGTTCAGTTCCCAGGGACCACATGCAGCTAACAGTCCTCCATAACTCCCATTCCAGGAAATGCAATGCCCTCCTCTGACCTCCTTATTCATTGCATGACATGGATGCACTTACTTACACGCAGGCAATACTCATAAAATAAAAATTGTAAATTAAAAATAACCTATCCCCTTTTGAAAAAGGATATATTTTGAGAACCCCTTCAATGGATGACTGAAACTATGAATACGGCCGTGCTACTTTTATCTTGGGTGTTTATAATATGATAAACTTTTATTTATCAGTTAGGGAGGGTAGCAGATTGACAATAATGAAACAGAACAATTATAATGGTATGCTGCAATTAAATGTAGGTAACCTTAGTTCTTGAAAAAATTACCTAACTGTGCTTTATGTTTTAATATTTTATTTGTTATTTTTATTTTGTGTGTATGAGTGTTTTGCCTGCATGTCAGTAAGGACACCCATGTCGTGCAATGCCCACAGATGTCAGAAGAGGACATCAGATACCCCTGGGACTGGAGTTATGGGTGGTTGTTAGCAGCTAGGTGGTTGCTGAGTCCTCTGAAAGATCTGCTAGTGCTATTAACCATTAAGGCATCTCGCCAGCACCCTAATTGTACTTTAGATTTTAGCAATCTCTGCATATAATTTCTTTCCTTACAGTTGAGAGAATTTTCACATTTTACTTAAAGGAAATACTGTATGGTTTCACTGTGTCATATCTGAATTGCCAGAACCTTTATTCTTGTTCTTTGGAGCTTCTAAGTAACATGAGGCTTGCTTAAATAAAAATGACTATTTCAGGCAGCACCTGCAACACGAACAGGGATATGCAGGATGGAGCTAAGTAAGAAAGTCACAAAATAAAAACTTGTAAGTAGTATATTTATGCATTTAACCCTTTATTATTATCAGACTTATTGAACACATTTTACAGAAACAAAGTAAAGTATGGGTGAGGATAAAGATGACTGATTAAAAAAAAATAATTTTTCCAAATGTATAATCAGTGAGAAAACTGGGCAGTGCACAACTTTAACAATGTAATTCAGTTGAGAGTTTGGGAGAAAAGTTCTCAAAATTGTTTGGGGTTCAGAAGTCAATTGAAAATATGTTATTTTCCAGAAAGATTCATAACAGAAGGATCCCACATTCTTAGCATTTTTTTTTTATTTCTGGCAATAAAAAATATAAAGTGTTTAAAAATACAGAGTAAAGCCCAGTAGGGTAGCACATGCCTTTACTGCCAGCACTTGGGAGGCAGAAGCAGGCAGATCTCTGTAAGTTCAAGACCATTCTGGTCTACACAGGGTGTTCCAGGCCAACTGGAGCTACAGGGAAACCCTGCTTCATAAAGCACACACAAAAAGGCTAAAAATAGACTAAAATTGTACGTCGAAAAGTCTCTGGTAACAGATATTCATGTTCTAAAGTCATCATCTTAGGTGACATTTATTTATTTCAGAAACTTAGACCACGAAAATGTATTTAAATTATGTAAATGTATGTGTACATTTAAATGTTGAAGACAAAACCTGAATAAATATCTGGCTATAAATTTGAGGGGTTTTTATTCTTTGTCTTTAGTTTTTAAATAGGTTAATTTTCTACCAATATTCATTTACTTCTTGTTTTTATATTACTAGTCAATTGTGTGTTTATGTGAAGCAGTATCACAAAGCATACATATACAGACTAGGAATAAATTAAGTGATTTTAGTTAGTGTAAAGGCTAAGCTATTTTACAAAGTACAGGTATCCCTCATTTTTCCATAGAGAATTAAGTCTAAGACTGTTGCTGAACTCCCAATCTAAAATTGCTACATCCCCTTGATAAAGTGTCATAGTCTACAAATCCTTTGGACCTGAGGCATTCATATTTACACTATCTATAGAGTCAATAGTACCCAAATGCTATTTAAATGATTTATTGCATTTCCTTGTTTAGAAAATAATGACAGAAAATGTGTACATGCTCCAGTTCAATACAGCCTTGCCAGGGGAATTGGCATGAACATACCAATAATAATGTAAAAATCTAAAAAAATCTTGAGTCTTTTGGTTGGAAGACTCCATTAGGGAACTCATAGATTATGGAAGCAAACTATAAAAGCTAACATACATTCCTATGGTAAACTACAAATAATCATAAAAATCCAAAAGCACAGATTTTAAATTAGATTTTAAAAAATATTTACTTTCTATAGACCTGATAGTTGTCTTATTTATATATTGGAAAAAAAATACAAGTTTGTATTAATGAGTTAAAACCTGGGCACTTCTCACTTTATCCATTAATCTAAATGCACATTAAGCAATTTGTGTGCATGCCCTTCTCACCTTTACTACTTCCACGCTTTAATTAGCTTAATGTAAGTGGAATCTCCAGATAGGTCACAGCTTTCAAGTTTAATAAAATTACAGCAAAATAAATTTAATATAAATTAATAAAAAATTAATGCTATTTGTAGTAATACATACATAATTTATGTCTTAAATTCCATGTATTCTTAACATTAACATAAGAAGAACAGCTAGGGTTGTTATACAAAATACTCCTATTAGCTTATCTTTCAATATGTAGGGAATGTAGTAATCTGTAGCTCTTACAACTGGCTCTGAAGAATGAATACTTTTGACGTGGATTTTGAAGATAACCAAGATAGTAATTTTATGATATGAATCATTATACTATGGCACCATTTTATGGTAAATAATTTATCTAGTATACATACTAATTTCAGATTCCATATAATAAAACATTCAACCCAAATTATACATTAGTGAAACAGAAATTACGATTAGACTTCATTTATAGAAAAGTATAGCCTGTCATGTATCCATCAGCAATAAGGGAAAAGGAAAGGAGTTAGAGATAAAGATTCACAAAAGCAAAATGAGAGAAATGATCAGAAATAAATTATTTACTTAAATATTTGGGTAACTTATAAAGATTTACATGCTGTCAGGGAGTATGGCTCTTCAGTAAAGTTTATGCCTAGCAATCACAAGGACTATAAGGCTGGGCATGGTGGCACATGTTTGTAAACCCTGAGTCAGGGAGTCAAAGACAAGAGGATGCCTGGCACTTGCTGTCCAGCCATTCTAGCCTAATTGGTGAGGTCCAGGGCAATGAGAGAGACTGTCTTAAAAAGGCAGAAAGCATTCCTGATTATTGCACACAAAGTTGTCCTCTGTCCTCCACACATATATGTGAACATATTTGCTTCTCTCCACACACAAGCACACAGATGTACACACACATATAGATAGAGAAAGATTCAGCTACACTCAAAATATATTTTAAAAAGAGTTTAAATAAAGGAATATGTTATACACAATTAAAAATTTATTGAAAGTCTCAGATTAGTTTCAGCAGATGAGTGCTTATACACTGGATTAAATATATATATAAAACTTATGCAAATTGTCATGTATAATCCTAACACTATTAATAAAATATCACTCTACTACTAAATACATTAAAATATGAAATGTGAAAACATATAGAATAATTTGAGTCCATAAATACATCTTCAGTTTAAAAAAATTGAGGTGCAATGTATATAATGAATTTGAGTACCCTGCTCTCAGTTTTAAACTATAATAATGCATTACTATCTTAGCAAGACTGAAGTACTAAAACAGTCATTATAACTAGCTGCAATATTTAAAAACATCAAATAATCAAAAGAAAAGATGTATTTCTATTCTGAGAAGCATAACTTCACCAGAGCAAAGGGAATTCTTTATCTGGTTCCCACTATTGGTTGTTGATAAAGATATAAAAGGTGGCTCATCAAATACAGTGGGAAACTAGAAATCTAATACATTAAGACACATGCTACAAGTACTGATCTAGGGGCAAATAAGACAGTAATAATTAAGCATAAGTAAGTATTCTGGGTATCTTTAACAATCAACTTAACCCAGCCAAGAGTCAGCAAAAAGGAGAGCCTCAAATGAACAATTGCCTATATTATGTCCATCTCGGGGTAACTGTCGTGATGGTTAACTGATGTAGAAGAGCCTAGCTCACTGTGGTCAGCACCATTCCTGGGCCAATGATCCTGGGCTGTATGTAAATCTACATATGCATAAACCCACATGAACCTGTCAGCAAGCAGCGTCCTCCATGGTTCCTGCTTCATTTCTTTGGCTGTGAATTTAGTTCTGAGGTTGGAGGTAATACTGTTTGGGTTAGCCAACAGACCTGCATTCAAGTTCCTGCCTTGAGTCCCTGTACTGACTTCCCTCAATGATGGACTGTGACAAATTTTACACCAAATAAACCCCTTCTTTCCCTAAGATGTTCTTTGTCAGAGTGTCTTATCACAACAATAGGACTGAAACTATAACATTTAAGAAACAGCTTAACTGTTAATTTTAAATTTTGTTTTTTAAACAAAGATGAAATATACATTTATTTATTTAGTGTCTCAAGAATCAGTAGAACTTCATTTGCTTCCATTCTTTCGCTGTTAACATAAAACCAGTGAAAGCAAAAATGTTTTGTGTTTACAAAGATAAATGGCCTCTTTACCCAGAGATCAAAACCTCAAATGATAGTGGAGAAGATGAAAGCGTCTCCCCCACAACCCGAGCTGACCCTTGTCTTCTTAAGACAAAGCCTTCAGTTCACTTGCTGGGGACCCTTAAGTGGCCAGTTCCAGATGAGGGCCAAGAAATCAGGTCAATCCGTTGCCGTGATACAAAGCTGAACAGAAGCTACATCACGAATCAAGTGCCCGTACTCAATAGGACACAGAAACCAGGGGGCTACTTACAAAAAAACATGATTCATTCAGGCATAACATTTTTATTTTTTGTTTTGTTTTGTTTTTAAATCCGTAAAAGAAACTGGGTCCTAGAAGCTGCAATGGTCTAAGCAGCAGCAAGGTTGTGCATTTGTCTTTTAGCTTAAATATGTTTAAATTGCCACATGGCTGGCACACTTCATTTGCATGAAATTCTGCACCATACATACTAATTGTGGTAAAGTTATTTACCCCCCCACCCCAGGAAGAAAAATAAAAACCTACTCTGGAAGATAATTTTCACTGAAATATAATCAGACTTCATTAAGTGGCTTGTGACAAGATTATAAATGATATGAAAAATAACATTTTAACATTTGGCATCAACTTAAGAAAATGGTTTGCTATATACATTATGGAAGTTTTTAAAATGTTATATATTCTACCCTCATATGGTCCTCAGAATTAAAGAGCAATAAACAGGAAAGGAAAAGAACACAACTGAGTGCTAAGGCAGGATGTCTTGCTAGAAATAATGAAGGTAGAGCATATAACGAAATATCAAGAGCAGAATTTCATAGGGCCAACAAGGTAACAGTCTGTATTTCTCACTTAACACAGGCAAAGTGGAATTTGCAATTACCAGTTATGTTAAATGCACCGAATAAATTTATTTTTAGTTTTTGACTCTATATAATAATATTTTATGGTATTTAGATCCCCTTTCCCATCCACACATTCCCCTACTGTCCCCTGTCCCATTCAATGTATTCTATGCTCCACTCCCCACCCCCATATATATAAACAGCCTGTAAAATAAATGGTTTGATTTGTGTCCCCACATGTCCATCCACTTGAGAGCCTGGTCAACCTACCAAGAATCCATCCCTAACAGACTGTCTCTCCCATTCCCAGCAGCCATCATTTGCCAAAAGTTCCTTAGGTTGAGTTGGGATTTCTTACCCACATCCCCATATCTCCACTGTCAAATATGTCTGGTTTGAGCTTATAGGGGACTAGTGCATCCTGTAACCATTGCTGTTAGTTTATATGTATAATACACCAGCTACCTGGAAAGCTCTGTGTTCTTGTGGTCATTCACCATCTTTGGCTCTTACAAATCTTTCCACCCTCTCTTCTACAATGATCCCTGAGCCTTGGAAGGCAGATGTTTGAAATAAGTGTCCTATTCAAAATGAATGCTCTGCAGCTTCTTGTTCTCTGCACATTGGCCAGTGGTAAGTTTTTGTGTTAATCACTATGTGCTGCATAAGGATCTCTCTGGTAAGAGTGGAAAGATACATTTATCTTATGTGTAGAGGCAACAATGAAAACGTCTCACTTACTGCTATGCATCTCAATGGACAATTATTATTTGCATATGATCAGTTGTGGAACTTTATGTTAGTCTCCTTCTGTTGCAAAAAGAAGTGTCTTTGATGAGCCTTGAAAGATTTGTCTGTTAATATGAGGATACATATTTTAGAATACAGTAAAAAAACTGATACTGAAAAAGGGATGTGTCAAAAATTGATTTTTCTCTAGGATCTATGACCTCTCCAGTCATATGTACTGGTTATGTTTACAGTACCACACGTAAGTTCCGTCCCAGTGAGTGGGCCATGATTACATTAGGCAGCTTTTGATTACGCCCAAGAAAAAAGTGCCACTACTGCAGCAATACTGAAAGTTTGCTGAGCTAGTTGTTGTTTATTGGGCTTTAAAGCTGGGTAGGACGATTGACTTTTTTTTTTCCCTTAGCATTTTGCATAGCAGCCTCTGATGCCATGAGAACTAGTCGTCAGGGAGGAGGCTCCCAGGTCAGTTCCAGCTCCATTGCTCCAGTCTTGTGTCCAAAATATGGCCTGTCTTCAGTAACAGGGTCTTACAACCAAACTCTTAAAGGAAATCAAGGTCTGTGGCAATAATCTGTGTTATTTGGGGAGTCTCATGGACTGCCCTGACCAATGATTCGAATGTGGGTTTCTTCTATCTGAAACTGTTTTTTGTTATATAACCTTCAGCTGTACATATGCACACATACATTTAGTGTATGTGTATTTTTTGGTAGGACTTTGAAGTAATGTATTTCCCTCTGATTTTTCACACCATCTAAGTGTTATTTATCTTTTGTACTGCTTTCCCTGCAGAACCCTCCTTACTCCCACCCTAATTAAAGTACAGCCTCCATTTTCCCATTTCTCCCTTAATAACACCTCTCTCCTACCCCTCTCTTAGGATCCTTCTTACCTTTCACCTCCATGGTTCCTTTCCATTGTCTGGGCTTCAGTGTTTACATCAGAATATATACTCACATGTAAGGATTTGGATCTAAGATCCCCAAATGAGACAGAATATACATTGCTTGTTTCTCTGAGTCAGTGTTGCTTCATTTGATATAACATTTTCTAGTGACCCATTTACTTGCAAATTTCATGATTTCATTTTTGTTCACTTCTGAGAACTCCATTGTGTAAATGAACCACATTTTTATTATCCAGTTGAGGGACATGCAGATTATTTCCATTTCTTTGCTATATTTTAAATTTTAAATACAGACATCCTATCATAAAATAAAAAGACTGATAATCATCCCATATGAGAATCAATGCTTTCTAAAACATGATGATGTACTATGCTGAATGTATTCCATGATTTCCACATACCATCTTCCTTTGGTATATTTGGGTTTCATGTTGAATAAATGGGTGAAAGGCATTTTAGTTCTGTCTTAGAAGGTGCACATGGTTTCTGTTACCATTGTTCTCCTTAATCTTGCTGTGGACCTTTGAATTATACAATATGCATGAGGAGATCTTAATATCTTTTAAATTCTTAACTTGAAAATACTTGATTATATTATTATTAGAGAAATGTTCACTGGCACACTGTTACTTGTATATTTATATTTTAATATTTCAGAATTTTTTTAGCTCTGTATTTTACTGCTTGCATTTTCTTTAAAAAGGTCAAAAATACTCTCAAACTCTGTCTAATAACATTTCCTCTCAGATTTCTTATGCTACCATTTTGTATCAATTTGCCTATTGTTCTGTATTGCTGATGACATTATTGTCCATTAATTTTCTCATTTTATTGATTTTACATATTATCGTTTGTGACACAGATGTTCCTCTGACCCTGTGATGAGAAGCCATAGAAGCACCTCCTTTCCAAGCTCTGCAAAAAAGCCACTCCCCTTCCCTCTACTAGCCAACCAGTTGACCATAGCCACTTACAGTCGAGGGGCTAAGGGTATAAAAGCTGGGAAAACAAGGAGGCTGGCCTTTCACCATTTTTGTGAGGCTGTCCAGAACCACAGGATTTATGTCTGGATGTGGACTTTGGAACACAGCTGTGAATGGGGGGAGGGCGCTCCCCTCTCTGCAAGTAAACCTGCACACCAAGCTCAGTTAGCAAGTCCGATAAACTCATTAAGATTCTTCAAACCAGAATTTAGAGAATTCTTTTCTCAGGTTGTCACAAGGACCTTGAGAGGAGGGGATTGGATGCCTCATGCACCACCCAACAGTGAATTTGACTTACATCGTTTGTGTTGTTTGTGTATGCCAGCGTGTATTTAGGTATGTGAGCCTATGTATCTGCATATGTGTGGAGGACAGAGATCCATTATTATATTTTATTTCTTTAATTTCTACTGTTGCATTATATCTATCTCATGGAACAATAAACATATACATACTTCTCAGAAGTCATAATCATCAGGAAGTAGATGTTGATTTTTTTATAGTTTGTAATGTGAATGTAAAGTCACATAATATTGTCACATACATTATAGTAATTCTTTGTAGGTGCTGATGTATATTTTAAAATATTTAGAAACAATTATTGTGTGTGAAAGGTATCTTAAGTTTTTTCTATGTTTACCAAAAATATGAAGTAGATTAGTAAGACATGGAAAATATATTTGAACCTGTCCAAATGGAATTTTACTTTATAATAAGACGCTATCTTTTTAAACAATGTTTGCTTTATATTCTCATAAAAAACTTTCAGGAAATTTATGTCTGTTTTAGTACTAAGATCGATCTGCTGGTAGATTTTATAAGAAATTCATTTAATTAATAAATATCTGTATTACCATCTCCCTGGTGCAATGAAAGGGGTTGCAGTTTTACTGTGGCATCACTGACATTTGTTTTCCTCTGATTTACCCACAGGATATTGACTGTGATAATTAGCTTCTCATACTTGGATGGTATTCTCATTCTTGTCAAAAGTTGCTATGAGCCAAGTTGTAGCATCAGATAATTAACGTCTAGTCTCTGGAACACTGCATGAACGACTGAAATCTTAATGGGATAATACATTCAGTTCTGCAGTGAAACATCGAGCTTCAAAACACCACGAATAACTATGCAGCATTCAACTGACCATTGCCAAGCAGGATTAGAGAAAAATAGGCTGTGCTAGATGTTACAGTGTGGACTGAGTGTTCTTTCATGACTTACATTTTAACAATTTTAATGAGACTTATGCTTAGTCTATGACTTTATGGGGGATAAAGCCAATAAAACTAGTCCTAATGAGAACGTTCAAAAATTATTTCATGTAGATATCATATCTGTACTGTGCTCATGGAGTTGTGACATTGACTTTTATATACAAGAATGCAGGGCCAGAACATATGAAAATATGTGACAGAGTGGTATTATGAATTAAATGTCATATTGCTTTAAAATGGAAGTCTAAACTGCATGCACAGATATGCACAATATAAAAGGTAAAGAAGAGTGCACATATTTAATAGAGTGAATCATAGTATTAAAGTAAGAGTTAATTACTGATGTGTATACTAGTATAATTTAAAGTAAGTCTACTATTTGACATTCTATGTGTTAGTTAACTGCTACTTGAACTAGTGAAACCTTATTGATGCAAAAATTGAAATAGTGCCTCCCAACTTTCATGACTCTGCTCTCTGACTGAGGATGCATTGAGACCAGTCACCCCAAACTTGTTCTGCCTAGACTTTCCCATCAAATTGTACTGTATCCTGAAACCATGAATCAAAATAAACCTTTCCTTGCTTAAAAAATGTTTCTACTGATCAAAATTGTTCTCTATCCTTTAGATTCTGTTTCATATCATACACTACTAGCTGACATATTGATCTTTTCATATGTTATAGTTTTTCTTAATAGTGTATGTAAATTGCACAAAACATGGGGTTTGATTATTATATGTCAACAGACACAATGGTTTTTTTTCATTGTCCACTGGTTCTGTTTGCTTCTCTTCATTTTCACACTCAAACTGACAACATGAGGAGACAGAGATTTCATCCTTGTTCACTATTGTATTCCTAAGGTGAAGGACTAATTTTGACACAAATATAGTTAAATAAATATGTAATGAAAATTAACTCCTATTAACACATGTGATTAAAATTAACTTCATGTATTTGAAGTAGGGAAGAGATACATAGCAGCAACTTTTATGATTACAAAAGCAGGTCACCACTATAAAAATATTTATATATGTAAGATTCTTATATCATCGATTTCACTTACTAAACCAACAATGTTTTATCTGTTATTTAAGAGAAAATTCTTTATATTTATAGAGCAAAAGAACATAAAATATGCTTCATTTGGAATAACAAGTGTTAGGTGACTGGTTCCAGTGGATCCTCAGTCAGAAAGCAGAAAGAATTGCATGTGAGTAGGAATTATTTTAATTTTTCTGTTACCAAAGTTTCAATAGTTTAAGTAGAAGTTATATAATACATGGAATGTCAAATTTTGAATTTGCCAATTATATTTGAAACTTACAAAAATGTAAGTTGATCATTTAAAGTATGATAATTATTTCAAAAATAAATTCAGATAAGAATGTATCTGGCTATAAATGTTGCTTAAAATATAGATTCATTTCTGTTTTCCTCTCTGCTGTCCAAAAGGCTCAGCAGATTTCCTTCATAAAACCCAATTGGCAGATAGAGCTTCTGTCATCTAAAACTTTACAGTCCAGAGGGAAGCAGACATATTGCTGTGAAATGTAAGGAAAGTGAAGGATTTTCTTTCCCCTGTCCCCTTGAAACATCTTTAAAATTACCTGTGGTTGAATTGAGTCATATGACAGTCCCTAAGGCCAAGTATTTAATTGAATTTGACATTGAATCTAGCTTGGAATGAATGTCACTGAAATAGCTTTGTTGCAAACAAAAAAGAAAAGATGCCCCAAGAGACATCAGAGTGACGTACTTAGTGTCAGAGTTGGGCAGAATGCTGGGCAGCAGAAGCAAGATTCTGCTACCAAAGATGATTTCTCTTTCAAGAATTTTGCCTTGAATACATTTGTTCATTGCCCACAAACAGGTAAAACTAACCTGATAATAATTTTTCTTCATGTTTAGATCATAGAAATAAAATGATAATACATTCTTGAGCTCTTCCTAGTGAGATAAGGAAAGTATGCCATGAATTGTCAATAGGACTTGAGGGAAGTATGAAAGGAAATTTTATCTACATAGGCCACTTATATGTCTTAATCAAATGAATTTAAATGCTGGGGTTATCTTTCTTTCCTCATTTAACGTTAAGTTTGGATTGCACATTTCTACAGACATGTTTTTGACATGTCAGAGTAAGTTATAGTATGATACATATATCAGTCCACATGGCAAACATCTATTCAGATGAAAGAAGACAAGGAAAGGGGAACTGATTGACAGCAGGCATGCTGACCCTTTTATAAATGCGATTCAAGAGCTCTTAGAACTTCCTGAAATTCTGGACCGTTAAGAAAGTCAGGCATTCTTTATTTGATATTCCTTCACTCTGTTATGCTCTACTTTGTCATTATGTGCCTACAACAATTGAGATGGTGATTATGATGACATATGTTACAATTTTCATGTTTTCTAATGATATCCTGGAGAGAAAGAGAAATCAGATAATTGTACATACAACTTAAATAAACACATAGAATCAATTTAAAAATTAAATGAATTAGTACATGTTTAATCACATAAAATATTTGTTTCCCTTGTCATTAATAACATATCAAAATATGATATCATATCATATTATTCATATCAACGAATAAATTTTAAATACAATGGAAAATCAGAGGGGAGAAAATAACAGGAAATATAGTAGACAGTGAAGAAAAGAGTGACATCAGGGGTTGTAACCTGTCATTAACACAACTTTTTCTCTGTTGCTCTCTAACCTTGGTTCCTATTTATTTTTGGAGTCTTTCAGCTAAGTATATGAGTTTCCCAATACTATTATAATAAATTCTTCTTTTTGCTAAAGTTAGAAAAAATACTTTAAAGCAATCCTCATAAAAATGAAGCAAAATTATAAAATTTGAAATTTTGTGAAATAAATAGGTAATAATTGCAGTTAAATATTTTATATCTTGAAAGAATGGACTTTATGTACTTCCGAAAAAAAATGTAAACTGACCATGTGCATATTTTTAGTGTGAATTAAATAGATTCTCTTAAAAAAATACACACACACACACACACACACACACACACACAAGCACAAGACTGCTTTTGGATTTTACAGGATCTCACAGGTAAGAGATTTTTATTTACATATTTTTAATTGAACTTTTGTCTATTTCATAAAGAACATCTCAAACAATCTTAATCATCTTTATTCCCCAGTCCCCACTGGCACCCTCCCATAGCCCCCAACAGTTTTTTTATTTTTTTTTATTTTTAAGAAACCACACATGGCAAGTGTTAAGTAAATTATAAAAAAGGAGAAATTATAAATTCATGAATGTATTACATATAAGACGTAATTCTGTATAGTCAACAAAGCACACAATAACAAAAATGGCAATGCCAGATTATCTGCATATAGAAGCTGGAAAGCAGAAGAACCTTAAGAGAACATTGTGTGTGACATTTCAAAATCTGATAAGGGGAGAAAGAACATCCCCTAGAGGGTTCTTAGTATCAGTCATAAAATAATTTAAGAATTGACCAAAACAGAAGGTTTAGTCCAATTTTGTTAGAATTTTAAGAAAAATCCCGAGGGAAGGCGAGCTGTAAATCTCAACAGTTGCCTGAAGGAGGTAAATGGAGGGGAGAAGGAAAACAGACATGAAGCCATGCAGGCTTAGAGTCTGCATGGAGGCCAGACAGGTGCTGGATTGGCAGCCACATGGTAGAAGAAGGAAACTTCATAGAACAGGTGAAGAAATACAAGATGCTGGGGCAGCCCAAAGCATTATAGAAAGCATGCTTAGAAAAAGGATATGGAGAAGAAAAGGAGAGATTGTGAAAAGTGGGCAGACTTACAGAGGCCTACATGTATGTAGCCTGGTTCAGAAGCACTGACACAGGAGGTGGGATTCCGGAAGTGAAGTTCACTATCTCACTAACACTCTAGGTATTCCACCCATCTGCTTAGCATGACTTAAGGTGAACCTAACTTCCTGTTAGGGTACTTGTATTACAACAATATAATTAATCATTATGTCAATACTCATTATTTTTTTTATGCCTGAAAAAAATCATCATGTAGATGAAAAACTAAAAATTAAGGACACAAGAGTAGAAAATGCAATCAAAAATAAGCAAAAGTAATGTAAAAAAACTAATTTGATAAATTATTCAAATCACTAGGAATGGGACAAATTAAACTAGAACAATATGAGACAAAATTTTATGATCCACTGGTTAATGAGTTTTGAAATTGAAATTCTAAGTCACAGAGACTTCATAAATATGGTCAGAGGCATTGTGAACTGATTGTATCATTTTTACTTGCAAACAGTTATTATGCCTACATCTGAGGGTCCAGTCTACCGTCCAATAGGAAAATAGTTAATTCCTAAAAAATTTCGATGTTTTTGAAGACAAGAAACCTGTGCATTGAAAGAGCGATATAAGCAAAATATTGTGGGTGCCTGTTTACAATACTACACAGTAGTCAGAAGCAAGAAATTAGAGGTACATAGAACAACATAAAAACATGTTGATTTCAGAATGTATTTTTTAAAAACA
>NW_008360303.1:4931600-4937271 GCF_000622305.1 Nannospalax galili
GCATTCCCATTAAAATCAGGAACCAGACAAGGATGTCCACTATCTCCACTCCTTTTCAACATAGTGCTTGAAACTCTTGCTAGAGCAATAAGGCAGGAGAAGGAAATTAAAGGAGTACTGATTGCAAAAGAAGAGGTCAAGTTATCAATTTTTCAGATGATATGATAGTACACCTAAGATATTCCAAAAGTTCCACCAAAAAACTCCTAGAACTGATCAATATTTTCAGAACAGTGTCAGGTTATAAAATCAGTCTACAAAAATCGGTAGCCTTTCCATAAACCAATAACAAGCAATTGGAGAAAGAATACAGGGAAATGCTCCCATTCACAAATGCTACAAAAAAAAAATCTTGTAATAAACCTGTCAAAAGACACCAAAGATCTCCACAGTGAAAATTTTAAATCGTTAAAGAGACTGAGGAAGACACCAGTAGATGGAAGGACCTCCCATGTTCATTGGAAGAATTAACATTGTAAAAATGACCATCCTACCAAAAGCAATATATAGATTCAATGCAATCCCAATCAAAATCCCCATGACATACTTCAAAGAATTAGAAAAATCCATCCTTAAATTAATATGGAGGCACAAAAGACCCCGTATAGCCAAAGTAACACTGAGCACAAAGAGCAACGCTGAGGGGATTACTATACCAGGTCTCAAAGTATACTACAGAGCTATATTCATAAAAACAGCATGGTACTGGCACAAAAATAGACACATAGATCAATGGAACATCATTGAAGATCCAAACCTGAGTACACGAAATTTCAACGACCTGATATTTGACAAAGGGACCAAGAACTCACAATGGAGGAAAGACTGAATCTTCAATTAATGGTGCTGGCAAAACTAAATCTCCACCTGTACAAGAATGAAACTAGATCCTTTTCTTTCACCTTGCACAAAAGTCAACTCCAAATGGATCAAAGACCTCAATGTGAAACTGGAAACCCTGGAACTATTAGAAGAAAATACTGGCAGTAACTTAAAATATATAAGTGTAGGAAAGGATTTTCTAAATCAGACAGAAATTGCTCAGGAATTAAGGTCAGCATCAATAAGTGGGACACCATTAAACTAAAATTCTCCTGTACAGTAAAGGAAACAATCAAAAAAGTGAAGATAACACCAACAGACTTGGAAAAAAATATCCAACAGTGACACATCTGACAAAGGATTAACATCCAGAGTATATAAAGTACTCAAAAAACAAAGAAGTGAGAAACCAAATGACCCAATGAAAAGATGAGATAAAGATCTAAACAGAGAGTTCTCAATGGAAGAAATAAAGATGGCTAGGAAACATCTCAAAAAGTGTTCAACATCATTAGTAATTAGGGAAATGCAAATTAAAACCACCCTTAGGTATAATTTTACTTGAATCAGACTGATTATGATCAAGGGAACAAATGATACCAAATAATGGTGAGGATGTGGAGAAAGGGGAATGCTCATTCACTGCTGCTGGAATTACAAACTCATGCAACCTCTATGGGAAACTAGTGGAAAACTCTTAAGAAATTAAAAATGAACCTACCATATGACCCAGTATAACTCCTTGGCATGTACCCAAAGGACTCATCCTATTGTAGAGACACGTGTACAACCATGTTTGTTGCTGCTCTTTCCACAATAGCTAAGAGATAGAAGCAACCTTTATGCCCCTCAACTGATGAGTGGTTAAGAAAAATGTGGTACATTTATACAATGGAGTTCTATTCAGCAGTAAAGAAAGATGAAATAATGAAATTTGCAGGTAAATGGATGGATCTAGAAACTGTTATACTAAGTGAAGTAACACAGACTCAGAAAAACAAATGTTATGTTCTCCTTCATATGTGAGTCTTAGCACCAAATCCTTTTAAATTCAAAGTCCTTTCAATAAGATGATGCTATACAGCTGTCCCTTCTGCACGAAATAACTATCATCATCACAACTTCAGCTGAGCCTGATCACGAAACATTGCCACAATTGGGCTTGTTGATGGTTGTGCTCATTCATTAAAGGAGGGCCAAGCAGTGTCACTGGACCCTTACTGGAGTATCTAGCAACTTTTCCCAGCCAACTGTTTGTAATTTGACCCTAATCACACATGGCCTCCTGGATTTGTGGAGGGCTAAAGTATACAATCTGGCGAAGGCTAGGAAGAGAAGGCATGACCATGTTGTGTAAAGGCTATTCAATGTGCATAATCTCAGGTCATACATACACCTCAGCAACCCCTTAGTTATCTCAGTGTGTAAGCTCAATAAATCCATTGGTTCCCCAGTTAAACTTTAATGAAACATTGACTTAACACTATAACCTTAAAAGGGAATAAGCATTTCTTAGCATCCCAGAAAAGAAGTTTCTCAACCAATGGAAAGCATTTGTTAATGCTTTTATATCTCATAATTATTAAAAAGAAAAGAAAAGAAAATGAAAATGTAAAAGATGTTAAAAGGATATGGAAATGGAGATATTTTCCAAAATAGAAAAATTGAGAAAGCCTAAGCAAGTGATGAAGATCTGTTTAGGTTTGTTGTATATAAAGGATGAGAAAAAAAATACACACATAATCTTAAAATTTCTATCATCATGGTTTAGTCAACTAGTTTAAGGAACAAAACATAAAAGTAGTCAATGTTTATCTGAGAATATTCGGTTCTTTACCTAAGCCTTTATCTACATAGCACATGATAATTAAAAATATCAGACTGATGGAACTAACCTAATATGTTTAATAGCCATACATTAAGGACTGTACTAATGTGGTCAGAAGGACTTAAAGGACAATTTTTGTCCCTTGGCCTCCAAGGTCAACCAAGTTCCAGGGGACTTATGGAACATCTCTCAAAATGCCCAGAAAATGTGGTGAGTCATCTGTCCTCTTGTTCAGATAGGACATGGAGACCCCACGAGATGGACTTAAAGCAGTGTCCAGTCTACAAAGATGAGGGTCAACTTAGAGGAAACATCTCATTCATGCTTTCAAGTGAAACCGAATGTGGTCGAACAGGACCTTTGACGTATCTTCACATAGATGGAACTTGTAAAAGAAAGGAGTCAGGAGCTCCTCCCAAGTCCATGTGACCCCTGAGGAACAGATCCTCAAATGACCTTATGTATAAAAATGCACTCATTTATTTGGGCCAACTATATGATCTTAAACACCCAAAAGAAAACTATAACCAAAGACTAAGGTCATCAGTATACTTCTTTAAGAGTTCAAGGGATTATACTTCCCAAACATTAGGCTTAAGTCTATATAAAAAAGTTATTTAGACAATCATTGCTCATTGATGATTTTGTTCCTAACCAGAAAGTGCTGCTGAGATGTAAGACTTCAAATTTTAGTCTCCCAAACTGTAGTGCCTACCTATAAGGGAGACAACCAGCTATTGTTCTAAAATAACAGATATATTTGTTTTCTCCCCCTATTTAGAAGATTTTGAGAGGGAACTGACACTGAATCTAACTACTCCAACACCTATCAAAATACCTGAAAACAAATCCTGAATTCATCAGTCTAGAGTCCAGCCTCGGAAGACAAAAGAAAAGTGAGCAAGAACCCAATAGAGGGATGTTTTGGAAGCCCTTGTGAAGAAATTCCAATGGAATCTCATATGATCATTTGCCCTGTTCTGACTTTTTTCTAGTTCCCTGTCTAGAACTTGCAATGCTAATTACCCTTGCCTTTACTTCTCCTTCACATCTCCTATTCAGGATTCAAGGACTATCTTTTCTCCTTAGAGATAACAGTTACACAATTTGGGAGTCTTTTAGATAGACCCACTGAAGGGGTATCCCAATTGCCTCACCCAGTGTCCCTGTTCAGCATGGAAGTCTGGGTTCCTATAACCTATTGGCAATTTGGGTAACCCATTCAGAGGATGGTGTGATAAGAATAGGAGGTAGTAATTAGCTAGGCAGTTAGGGTACAAAGACCCCAAAGAAAAGTAGCCACTTTCTTGGCTAAAGTCAAAATGTCCTCTGGACTGTTAGCAACATACTCTGTTCCAAAGGCCAGTAATGTCAAAAGTGTTTGGGAGCATTTATCTAATCCTTAAATGATTTTAGCGTTACCTCTTCAGAGGGGGCAATGTTAGAGTACCCAAAATCCTCATAAAAATAAACAAATGAAAGAAGAAAAAAAAGAAAACAAAAAATGGGGAGATATGGGAGGTGTTGGAGGGGAGGGAGTGGGCATGGATTTGATCAAATATCTTATATGCATGTATGAAATTCTCAATAAAGTTTTGTAAAAGTTAAAAAAAATACCTTTTCAAATAAGTCCATTGCATTAGGCATGTATATTTATAAATATATGTATTTATATGTAACAATAATAATGAAAGAGAAGGAATAGAAATTGAGAGGGAGTTGGAGTATGAGAGGAGCTGAAGGAGCGCTGCGCAGAGTGGAAATAATGCAAATTCCTTACTCATGTATGAAACTCTCAAAAAAAGTCTGTCCATTCAGATGCATAAGTTAAATACATTGAAGTGGATATGAATATAGTCAGAGGAAGCTTGTGAACAATGCACTGTTATTTACGTTTCCATTCCTTATGAATTTCTGTTATGAAATTCTTAAGGATTTCAGTAAATTTTTAGATTTATTTCAGAAAAAAAAATGGGCATGTTATTAACAGAAGACATTTGATATAGGCCTCACTATCTGCTCCCCTTATATCATTCTGGCTCCACACTATAAATTCTACCATTTCTTTTATTGCTATGTATTTAATCACTTGTATTATTGTTTGGATTATGCTTTTAAATTGTATTTTCAGGTAACCTGTGTCAGTTTAATGGTGTATATATTACCTGCTCCTGGAAATCTTGGATACCATTGTAACTATGCAAGCAGTGTATTTTTGCCTATTAATTTTCACTGGTGTCTCCTAACTTTTGCATGTTTTAAATTTATTTTGCTGTACTTTATTTCCAGGATCTCATTCAGCCATACAAACTTTAAATTTTTGGCATGAGGAATTATACAATATATTTTTGAGATAGGGTCTCATGTCACCTGGGCTGCAGGCTAGCCTGAAACATATGAGCAATCCTCCTGCCTCAGTCTCCCAAATTCTAGGATTACAGGCATGCATGAGTCACCATACCTAGTTTTATTTCTTTTAGGACTATTATAATTGAAAATAAATGTTAGACTGAAATCTCTTAAAGTGGATTTCACAGTTTAAGGTCCTTTGATTACCATCACAATTAGTGACAGAATTCCTTCCTAATGACCTGAGAACTTTGTCTGCTGGCACTCATAAGGGGATTCTGATCCTTATGTGACCTGGCAGTGCCTGCCTGCTAAACCAGCTGGCATCCACTGGGACATGACTGATGTTACTTCCAGTGGCCTGACAACCTGGTTTGCCTTTCCCTGCTGTCTCTCCTGACAAGTTGATTTTCTTCCTGAGTTTTGAGGTGGCAATCTGACAGTATATAATACAAGGATAGTAATACCAATATTTCATCTTCAATTGCCAGGACAAGTTACTTGAACTTAGGTTAAAGTGCTTTTTTTTTTTTTCAAGTTTTAGAACCCTCTAACATGAACAAGAAAGAAAACGTTCTAAAATGCAGAACTTACCAAACCATTCATCAGAAACCAAGCTATTATTTTTATTACATAGAATTTTTTCTGGATTCCTCAATAATGATTTTATAT
>NW_008360303.1:4937345-4941686 GCF_000622305.1 Nannospalax galili
ATATATATATATGTATTTTGATACAGGGTCTCCCTGTAGCCCCAGCTGGCCTGGAATTCACTATGTAGACCAGGCTGGCCTTGAGGCACTCTCCATGCTTAGGAGGAGTAAACACAAGGTTGCAGAAAGAAATCTAGCATCTCATGGAGGTATGGAGTCTTTTAATAGCTGAACAAAAAAGGGCTGTTTGTAGAGAACTGTGCATAACTTACAAAATACAATTGGTCTTAGAGTGGAATCAATTGCCAATAGTACTTAAAGAACACCTGATGCTCTCAATCCAGACTAACTTCAGCTGGGTAGAAAAACAATTGTTTAAATTTTAAATTAATGGCATCATCTACCATTTGAATCAGAGAAATACCGGTCCTTGCAATATTCCGGATTTCTCCGTAACTCTAAAAATGAAAAGTGATCATTGTTCTGGATGATTGTTTCATTAACTGCCTCTTGATTAGCTTTTGAAAGAATTTGGTTCTCAAAGATCTCAATAGATATTCATCCAATGTGACATATCAATGTAAATCTCTATGCTTCTGCTCTCTTAGAAGTAGCCAAGAGTATTTTTATATTTGACAAGTTATTTCTTTTTAGTCAAATAATTTACTTTTATAGAAAAGTGCTAAAGATAAGGTGTAAGAACAGTAGTTGACTACTATCTAAGGTTTTGTTTATTTTCATTTGCTAGTGAAAGACTATCTGTGACTAGTTTCATCCTGGTTCAAGAGCAGAACAGATTCCAGGGGGGAAAACAATTATATTTATACTTGCACATACATACAAATATCTGCATGCATACAGCTTCTGTTGTTCCAATTCCTTTTATTATTTTAAAATTTCTTTATAGACTGTCTGATGAATTTACTGCTTAGTTAATGTCTCCATTATCATTGTAGGATCATTAATGTTTTCCATATTAACTTTCTTCTTTTATTGTTTACATTTATTAAAACATAACACTCTAAACTCTATATATGGATGACTATATATTTAATTTTTGAGTATTTCATGCATAAGTACTGTATTTACATAATTTCCACTTTTCTCTCTGCCAACTCCAATTCCTTCGATGGCCCCTCAATATCTTGTTCTCTACTTTGGTTGTTATTGCCACATATACATGCATACAATTATGTGTATTAACTTACAATCTGCTGGCCCATAACTGTAACTTTACCTTTATTGATAGTTTATTTTGCATTTCATTTGAAAATATTCTTTCTGTTTTCTCCTATGACATCTTACGGTTATCCTTTTATTTCAACTTCCTACTATAGGACAACAGTGTGCTCTCTCATTATCTATTTCATCTTATGTCTTGTCAAAGAAAATTTTAAGTTATGTATTTTTAGCTATGTAAGTCTAATAATTTTCTATACAGATAATATGTTATGTGTTATCAGTGACAGTAAATTTATTATAATGTATATCTTTAAAAAGAAAAGTAGATTTGTGTGGCCCTCAGTTTGATCTCTACCACTGGAAAAAGAAAACAAGCAAAATATAAAACAATGAACTTAAACATAATTATAACACTAAAGATCACATTTGTCTTCTTAAAGTATGTTTCCAGAAATTGTAAATTATGTTCCTTGTATTCCATTTGAATATCTGAGAGACATCTGTGTACAAGCATGTATATGTATAGGTTTTTATGTATATACTATACATGTGCATTTGCGAATTACTATATTATATGAGATAGTATTTTTAAGTGCTTTTTGTTTTTATGCTACATTTTTAAATTACTGATTTGCACTCCCGTAAAAACAACCTCATTAATTTTTATATATTTGATCATATTTGTGTCTTGAATCAGCATGTTAAGAATGCTTTAATAAATATTTTCAAACTTAATATGTTATAGTTTTTTTTCCAAACATACAGGCCTAATTTAACATATTAGGTTTTGGAAGTCAAATGCAATTTATTTAAGAATTCGGTTTCTCAGTTCTAGTAGCATCACTAAAAGTTATCAATGACTATGTTGTTGCAGGCTAATATACAGACTAGAATAGATATGTGACATCTAGCAAGAGGAAAATTCTATTGGCCAGTTTCAATTGTGCATTTCCAAAACGGTTGTTGGAGAGTGTTTTTGTGAAATAAATTACTGTTTGTTGGCACATTTAAGTTTGTGCAATCAACTGAAAATACTGTGGTTTTTAATGTCACTAATAATGCCTAAGAAATATATAATTTTCCATTTTTCCACCAACAATGGTATTTTAAATGCTACAATCATTGTAAAAATGTTTCTTGTTAGTAATAGAATCCATTTGACTATCAACGAGTTTAAGTTATTTTTGTTAAAACTTGCATTTCTGATTCAGTAAATATCTTAAACTTTCTTGTTTTCTGCTAAAGATATTTTCCTTATACACAGAGTGACATGTGATCAGGCATGCTTTTAATTTTACCCATTCCAGTTTCTATGTATGTTTTACATAGAATTGACAACAAATTAAGAATACCATTTCTAAGTTGCCTCTGTTCAATTTCCCTTGTTTTCCAGAATTTTTGTTCTACTAATCATTGTTTTTCTGTGCATTCTTCTCCAATTATGGAAGATCCATAGTTCAATCTTAATAGGAAGGGTGAGGGAATTGACCTTGAAGTCCACTTCCAGTCAACTGGCATAGTTTCCACGTTCTATTTTCGAATCTGTAACAGAAGGGAAGGGTGATGTACGCGATTCCCAGTCCAATTCTCTATTTCTGCCAGTTCTTCGTCTTCTGGCCCTGCTGTAATTTGATTAAGTGTTTTTCTGAACGGTGTTTCCAGGTTTTTTGGTGCTGAGCCAAACTCTAGAGCCAATGCTGTACGCTGAGGATTGCACTAGTCTGCCAGCACTGCCGGGGTTATGGGTTTTTTTTGCCCTTATTTATAGCGATTTACCCACAGGAAGCTCCACTCTCTACACAGCAAAAACTGCCATCACCTGCTCTTCCTGTTCTTCCAATCATTAGCCGCGATTTGAAATATAAATCTCAGAAAATATTTCCAAAACAATGGTGAGAGGGTTGTCTCTGATGATCAGAGGTTTATGGCTTGGAATTAGTTGATTAACGGCGGTTAAATACACAGCATCTCACACAAGGTATCTAAGGAAGGCTATTAGAAAAGCGTAATTCATTTTATGAGTCAATGACTACCTATATATTTTTCTTACCTATAACTCTAACTCGTTTTAATATCAATTTATACAAAATACCAGTGTTGGATTATTTATCAGAATTACTATGGAGGTTGCTAGAACTATCAAAAGCAATTCACAGAACTCCCGTGAGTTTCAAACAAATCCCTGTAGAAACACCCTGGTGCTCAGTAACCTGAAAGCCAACTGTCATTTTGAAACAGAAATCATCACATTTCAAAAATACTTATCTTTCGCTGTAGCTGATAATAAGTGCTGATAAAGGTAACACTGCAGCTGGTCTATAAAGCTGTAATTCAGTTAAAATGACTTTGGTACACGAAAATCTCTCTTTGCGTTAATAAATTGAATGACAGAATTTAGAAATAAATGTTATTTTCAATGAATTATCTAAAAATAATATGACAGAAATTGTGAAAAAATATTTTCATATGAACTTAGTGGGAACTAGAGAATGGGTGCAATGGCTTACCTGTTATGGCCAAGCACCGATCTTGCAGAGGACCAGAGTTTGCTTCCCAGCACTCAACACAGGTGGCTTAGCTATAATTCCAGTTACAGGGGATTTGAAGACCTCTTTGGAATCGGATTCATGAGCACGTATCAGCACAGAGCTACATACATATGCACACATAATTAAATGTAAAGCAAAATTTTAAATAAAGATAAAAGAACTAAAAGTATATCATGAGACATCTTATATAGTATATGGATATTTTAAATTTCGAATAAGATGTTATAAAGAGAATATCTTAGATTATCATATGCACACAACAACTTTTGGTACTAAAATTGGATCAATGGGACTGTCTCACTTTAATGCTACAAGTCTCTATTTCCCAGTTTACTTATCTTTTGTAACTAAATAATATTCAGAATACTATGTATATTTTATCATACCCTGGGTTAAAAATTTGAAAGTTTCTCGATGTATTGTGTTAGTCTATTAAAAACAATTTTAACAGTAAAAATGGATTTATGACAGTGAAAGAATATTGCTTCCTCATTCTGAAATGTATATTGTGAACCAGAAAAGTCTTTCTTCCTTCACAAAACTACCAATTTGGTCAAATATACTACATTTGCCCTACTTAGACCAAACAATAAACAAAAGTTCTGACAGAAAATATTGTTTCTGACCTCTAGTAACAATTTGCAGCTTTGAAAATGGAAATTTATGATGA
>NW_008360303.1:4941746-4949256 GCF_000622305.1 Nannospalax galili
ATTAATTCTACATTAAAATTGGCTATAAAATATAAAAGTAAATTGTCATAAAATAATAAAAGCTCCTTCATGTTTTTAAGATGTTGACTGTGCCAGAAATAACAGTGTAAATGCAGTCAATGATCTCTTATATTTCAAAAATTTTGCAAGGGAAGCATTTGATACCACTGCCATTTTTAATTTTGGGCTGTGGTTACTGAGATTCAGGTAACTGTTGAGTGATTTGTCATGCTTGCAGAGTAAAATTGATGCTGTATTCATAATATGTGTTCTCCAAAGACATAGGCCATTGAAGCCCAACCATGAATTACCTAGCCTTCCCCAAAATCACAAAGACGCAGCTAGACATGTATAGTCAATAGAAATATTTTTTTAATTAATAAAACAAAAGAAATTAATGCAAGATAATTTAACTTTATATACAGTCTTATCCAATAAAAAATAACATCACTTATTTTATTCAAAATTTTAAAGTTTCCTTCTCTTTAAATTTAAGACTTAGGTGTTCATATCTGCACTGACATCTATCATATGTATGTATATGTGTGTATATATATATTGTAAATAAATAAATGTAAGAAATATCACCAGAGTCACTGATGTTATTTGTCCATCTAACAATTCAAATTTGGATTTATATTTTCTTAGTCAATTTTACAACTAAACCTAATGATGATGTCAGAAAACTAAATCGTTATATTTCTTAGGATGTACAGTCTACCAGGGACATTAAGTAGAATATGAGAACCAATCACTTTGCTAATTTTTTAAAGTTGGCATCCCTGGTTGCAGTTACATTTTAAAGCCTTGTAATTATGTCACTTGCAATAACATTTTTGTTATCAAAATCTTGAAAGATTTTAGTCAAAATAGTAATATATTGCATATATATGTTTATGTTTTCAAATGAAGGCTATTGCACATTGTTTTATGCAGTTCTAGCTCTTGTATGATAGTAACTCACAAATTTCAGTATGTTATGAAAAAAAATATTTATATTTCATACAATGATAATTTCTTGTCTTTCTTTTCTTTTAAGTAAACCATATTTCATTTTACCCAATTTTGATTGATAGACATCTATATTATACTTTAGTTTTAAAATATGGGAAAAGTTTATGTTACTAAGATGAATGATGTTCTAAAGAATTCTTCAGAAGGATTAAGAAAGGAAAGCAGGTAAGGTAGAAATAGATTTTATATTAATCATGAGTCCAAACAGTGAAAAATGTTATATGGTATCCTAGGATATAGAAATGGAGAAGAAGAGAGAGAAGAAAGGATTATCTCATATATTTATTATATTTATTACATACAGTAAAATGATGTACTGGAAAAAAATTAATTCTTTAGTGTGCAGGCTCCTCTTACATCATTTTTTTTTCAAAAGTCATCTTGTTCTTCAAGGAATTCCCCATGGGTAAGGACTGTTTTCAAAGCTGCCCATATTCCCTGTTGTCCTAGGAATACTTGATTGTTTTTATGTGTTTGTAAATATATAAAACATAATTGCCTGGGCATGTTTTCCACTATGTTTTTTTTACATGTTGAACTAATTTCCATAGTCAGGTTTGCATAAAGAGATTCCATTATATGGAGAATGATATTTATATGAAATACTGCTTTTATCACAATAATTCAACTGATTGAGATTTGTTTTATAATAATGATATTCCAGATTGCATGGAGAATCTACTGCAAAGAGAATATTATTTATGTGCAATGTTTCATTTATTAGGGGTAATTCAATGCATAAAGGTTTATTTATGATAATTTAACATGACAAATAATTCTGTTTTGAGGCATTTAATGCTCTTTAATTTTAATATGACATACAATAATCTGAGTGGATAGCTGCTCACTATGAATGAAGTAAATTCTTCTGAGAAACTGTATTATTAAAAGGCCAAACTGCTGCTATTAAATGCTACATTTTACCATTGTCAGACTAGAGGAGAAGCATGGAATATTTCTTTATTTTAAGCAATAAAAGCAATTTACCTGAACCAATTACAATATATCTAAATTATTAATCATACCTTTAAGAACAATGTGTTTAATAGTTTATATTTTCAAAATACTTCCATATCTATGTAGTTTTTCTTTTTAAAAAGCAGCACAACTGTCAATGTATGGAGATTATTCCAATTAGAAAAAACCCAATGACCTGAAGTTCATTCAACAAATCAATATTTAATTAGTAATGTGTCAAACTACAGATAACTGCTCCCACTGTGTTCGTTACTAAAATGAAATGTCTACTGATCAGCTGAGTAGCTGTGAAGAGTAGGTAACACAGCCTAAATATAAATGAATTTAAGCACTCATATGACTCTGGAAGATAGCCAAAGCCACTCTTTTATTGTAACCCCAATGTAAGAAACACATGATGGGTTTTCTAAACAGATTGACACAACTTTTCTCATTTTTATACTTGGCTTGTGTGTGAATGAAAGGGCTTCAACAGTGTTGAAATCAAGAAAATGGCCATATCTGTCTTCACATTAATAGTCTCTTATCTCCTAAAAGTACTGTCCTAGTTTCTTCCAACGTCTCTTATCTCTCCTCAGTCCTCCTTAGTATGTAATTCTCAAATGTTTCCTGGCCTGTTGCTCATGGCATTTGCTCAACAATGCAGGCATTCAGTATCCTGCTTTAGCTTGAAGGTTCACAAATTTCACATTGTTATCTTAAGGCTAGTACTGAAACATTTCATTGTACAAAATGTCATTCGCTATTGTTTATTCTTTTTGTCTCAGTCAACTTAGAATACCTATGAAACAATAGACTGGCCACCACTGCCATGTCACAGTAAGTGGAAAAGCCTGCATGCTAGTCTTCCATAAGTAAGCATATAGTTTTTATTCTGCTTTTTTTTTGTAGATAATATACCTTTGAATATCTTTAATGGATATCCAAATACTATGACATCCTGTTATTATTTCATTAGACTTTCAGCTGAATCTTCTGTTTCTAGAATCATCTTAACATCTCTTCAAGAAACACCTTAGCGTTTGCAAATCTTTAGCTTACTCAAAAGCAGTCTTGTCAAGTTGGTGTTCTCAGACATTCCTCAGTGCAAGTTCAACTACTGAGGTCTAGTCAGCTTATCTACAGTCTCTTGCTTTGGGAAGATCAGCTATTACTCACCTAGAAGTATTCAGCTGCCAATAATTCTTCAGCTAAGATTGGGGTCTGCTGTGCATTTGTCCAGCTCTATGTTGGGTTTTGTCTGTTTGAGAAGGCTTCAGACTTGTGTACACTGAGACCATTGGTGTAGATTCATAGGAGCAGGGTCCCAGAAGATTGTAGGACTCTATTTTCATATGGTCATGCACCTCATCCTCCCTAGCTCTATCTTTCTGCCCCCTCTTCTGCAATGGTTCCTGAGCCTTGGGTGGGTGAAGTTTGTACAAATGACAGAATATATGATTCCAGTGGGAGGAGGGTGCTATGAGAGGGTGCCAGTGGGGATGGAGGTATAAAGATGATTAAGATTGATTGAGATATTCTGTGTAAAATACACAAAAATTCAATAAAAGCAAATTTTTTAAAAAGCAGTTTTCCATTCTGAAGCATTTTCTCTTCACTTCCTTGGCTGCTTCTTTGGATGTAAAGAAATTTTTAGTTTAATGAGGTCCCTTTTGTTGATTCTTGACCTTATTTCCTGAGCAATTGATGTGCAGATTAGGAAATCCTTTCCTACACCTATATCTTATAGGTTACTCAGACTGTTTTCTTCTAATAGTTTCAGAGTTTCAGATTTTACATAGAGGTCTTTCATTCATTTGGAGTTCACTTTTGTGCAAGGTGAAAGATAGGGATGTAGTTTCATTCTTCTACAGGTGAGGATCCTTCTTTGCCAACACCATTTGTTGAAGATGCTGTCTTTCCTCCAACTGATGTTCTTGGCCCCTTTGTCAAATATCAGGTGGCTGAAATTGCACATACTTGTATTTCAGTCTTCAATTTTGTTCCATTGATTTACAGGTTTATTTTTGTGACAGTATCATATGGATTTTATGACTATAGCTCTGTAATATAGTTTAAAACCTGGTATAGTAATCCCCCCAGGATTGCTCTTAGTGCTCAGTGTGGCTTTGGCTATCCAGGGTCTTTTGTGCTTTCGTATGAATCTTAAGAAGTTTTTTTTCCCAATTCTGTGAAGAAGGTCATTGGGATTTTGATTGGCATTGCGCTGACCTTTTTTCTTTCCAATTATTACTCCTTTAATTTCTTTCTCTTGTCTTATTGCTCTTGGAAGAATTTCACAACTCTTAAAAGGGAGTGGAGTTAGTGGACTGCCTTGTTTGGTTCCTGATTTTAAAGGGAATGCTTCAGCTTTTCTTTATTTAGAAAGATGTTGACTGTGGGTTTGCTATATATCTATATATAGCTTTAATTATGTTGAGGTATGTTTCCTCCAGTCTACTTCCCTCTAGGACTTTGAACATAAATGCATATTGAATTTTGTCCAAGGCCTTCTATCCTCTATTAAGATGATGATGTGTCTCTTGTCTTTGATTCCATTTATATCCTTATACGTGAGTATGCATCCAGACATAATATAGGAACCAGGATAATAAAAAGGAGCCAGGCAGGTAAAGGAAAAGAAAGAACCTGAGAGAGAAGAACAGTAGGAAACAGATGTTACTAAGAGAGAAATGGATAAAAATGGGGTTATTTAAATTGGAGGGGAGAGGGAGGGTTATACAAATAATTTTGGGCATAAAGGGAAAGAAGGAGCTCAAGAGAGGTGGGACCACAGGTATTGATATCATCAAGGGGGAAATGGGGAAAATGGGGCCACTTTAAATGGGGAAATTATCCAGAAGTGTTAGACAATTGAAACCGGGAGAAAGAGGGTCCCCTAGAGGGTTCTTAGTTTTATCATAAAAGAATTTAAAAATGGACCCAAACAGAAAATTTTACAATTTTATTACAATCTTAAAGAAAAATCCTCAGGGCAGGCTAGCTGGTAATCTTGGCAGCTGCCTTGAGGAGGTGAATAGTGAGAGGAAGGAAAGACAGTCATGGAGCCATGCAGGTTGAGAGTCTGCATGGAGATCAGACACGTGGCTGACTTGCAGCCACATGGCTGGGAGAAGGAAGCTTTAGCATGTTTAGTAGGAAACACATGAAGAAGAAAAGGAGAAATTACACTTTTCTGAAGAGTTCAGGAAAGCAGACAGACTTACAGAGACCTACATGGCTGTGGATGGTTTGGAAGTTCTGCGGGGATCTGAGCTAGTTAAAGGCAGAAAATATTCACTACCTAATTAACACACCAGGTATTCCACCCATCTATTTAGTATAACTTAAGGTGACCCTGCTTTCCTTGGAGCGGTTCTACCACCAGGTAATAGACCCTGAGACTGGAAAGGTAGGTCCTCCAACAGATAGACTAGGCATTATTTTACAGTCTGGACCAGTTCAATTTATGGGGCTTATTGATACTCTAACACTCCCCCCTTGGAAGAGGTAACCCTAAAATCTTTTAAGGATTAGATAATATAACTTAAGGTGACCCTGCTTTCCTGGGAGCGGTTCTATCACCAGGTAATAGACCCTGAGACTGGAAAGGTAGGTCCTCCAACAGATAGACTAGGCATTATTTTACAGTCTGGACCAGTTCAATTTATGGGGCTTATTGATACTCTAACACTCCCCCCTTGGAAGAGGTAACCCTAAAATCTTTTAAGGATTAGATATGAGCTCCCAAATACTTTTAACATTTTTGACCTTTGGGACAGAGTATGTTGCAAAAAGGCCCAAGGACATTTTGATTTTTAGCCAAGAAAGAAACTGGCTACTTTTCTTTAGGGTCTTTTTACCCTAGCTGTCTAGCCACTTTCTATCTCCTACTCTTATCACACCACCCTCTGAAGAGGTTTACCCAAATTGCCCATAGGGAATCGGGATGCAGACTGCTCTGGCTTCTTCCATGCTGAACAGGGATGCAGGGTGAGGCAACTGGGGTACTCCTTTCAGTGCTACTATCAAAAGACTCCCAAATTGCATAACTCTTAACTATAGGGAGAAAAGAAGGTCCATGACTGGTGCCTAGGAGATGTGAAGGAGAAGTAAAGGAAAGAGTGGTTAGTATTACAATTTCTAGACACAGAAACAGAAAAAGTCAGAACAGGGAAAATTTCAAATGTCCAAATTAAAGTGCATTGGAATTTCTTGATGAGGGCTTCCAAAAGCATCCATCTACTGGACTCCTCATTTTCCTTTTGCCTGCCAAGGCTGGACTGATGATTGATGAACTCAGGATTTGTTGTCAGGCACTTTGATAATTGTCAGAGTGGCTAGAATCAGTTCCCTCTTAAATGGCCTATAGATAGGGAGAGAAAACAAATTTAGCCATCATTTTAGAATAGTGGGTTGTCTCCCTCAACTCCAGGTGAGCACAAAAGTAATGCAGAACAAGAATTGAAGTCTTACAGCTGAGTAGCATTTTCTTATTAGGAACAAATCATCAATGAGAAATAATTGTCTAAATTACTGTTATTGTCTAAATAACATCTAATGTCTTGGATGTGTAATCCTTTGAACTCTTAAAGAAATATACTGATAACTTTAATCTGTGGTTATACTTTCCTTTTGGGTGTTTAAGACCAGACAATTGGCCCAAATAAACTGATTTATTTTTACTTCTAAGGTCGTTTGAGGATCTGTTCCTCAGAGGTCATGTGGGCCTGGAGGAGGCCCTGGCTCCTTTTTTTTGACCAGTTCCATCTATGTGAAGACAAGTCAAAAGTCTTACTTGACCATAGTTGGCTTCGCTTGGAAGCATTAAGGAGATGTTTCCTCTGTGTTGACCCTCCTCTTTGTAGACTGGACACTGGTTCAAGTCCACCTTGTGGTATCTCCATGGCCTCCCTGAACAAGAGGACAGGTGACTCACCATAGTTATAGGACATTTCAAGATATGCTCCATAATCCCTTAGAACTTACTTGACTTGGAGGGCAAGGAACATAAACTATCCTTTAAGTACCCCTGACCGGATTAGTATAAGCTTCAGAGTATGGGTGTTAAACATTCAAGAAGGTTAGTTCCACCAATCTGGTACTTTTAATTACCATGTGCTATGTAAATAAAATTTGGGCAAAAAGGAAACATTCTTAAACATTGACTAGACATCCTTAAACTAGTTGACTATGATATGACCTTAGAAATTTTAAGATTATCTGAATATTATCTTTGTTTCATCCTTGACAAATCATAACAAACCTACACAGATGTCCATTACTTGCTTAGGCATTCTTATTTTTCTGTCTATTCTGGAAAAATCCAGCCATAATATTTTCATCCTTTTAACATCTTTTAACTTTCCATTTTGTTTCTTAATAACCATGAGACATAATAACAAATAAGTATTCCATCTGTTGTGAGAATTCTCTTCCTGGGGATACTAAGCAAGGCTTGCCCCCTTCTAAAGTTCTAGTGTCAAACCAATGTTTGATTACACTAAAATTTTCCTGCGGAACCAATGAACTTACTGAG
>NW_008360303.1:4949401-4950854 GCF_000622305.1 Nannospalax galili
CATCCCTAAATCCAGTAGACCATGTGATTAGGCCAAATTACATGCAGTTGGCTGGGAAGAGTGGCTGGATACTCAGGTGAGGGTTCAATGATCCTGTTTACCCCTCCTTCTTCAATTAAAGAATACAATAGGCTAGTCAACAAGTTCAATTGTGATGATCTTTTGCTAGCAGACACAGTTGAATTCGTGAAGATGGAAGTTGTTTGACTTAAAAGTAGTATGCAGCATCATCTTATTAAAAGAACTTGGAATCTAACTTACACACTTAAGATCCTCTCTGTCGGGGTCCATAGCGGAACCCTCCTCAAATTGACTCCCCCCGCCTCAGTCGCCCTTCCATCTCCGCCACTGTTCTCTGCTCCTGGTTTGGGCCCTGCGCCATTCCTGGTCTTGGGTCCCCAGACACCTGGGAAACTGGTGCTGCTCCCTGATCCTTTTCGCCCAGGCCAGCTTGGTGCCTTCCTTGGGCCGCAGGAGCACTGCTTCCTCGGGACCTGGCCCCGCCCTCACCTCTCCCTGCTTCCCGACCTGCACCACTGGCTAACTCTCCTGGCCCGGTCTCCCACCCTCAGGCCTCTCTTGGGGTAAGTCTACCATGCAGCCCTCCGCAACGTGACTCCACCAGCCGCACTCACCCTTCCATCTCCCCCACTATTCTCTAATCCTAGCTTGGGCCCTGTGCCATTCCTAGTCTTAGGGCCCCAGACACCTGGGGAGCCAGTGCTGATACCTGACCCTGTTCACTCCAACCGGCTTGGTGCCTTCCTTGGGCCCCAGGAGCACTGCATCTGGCCCTGGCATCACCCTCACCTCTCTCTGCTTCCCTGGTCCTGCAACACCCGCCAACCTCTTTCTGGGGCTGACAGCCTCTCTCTGGGGCTCCGAGGCTTACCTTGCCTCTCCCTGAACCTTTACATCCAGTACAACCCAGCTACTCAATCCACTCCCTGGGAAATCATAGGGCGTATTCCCACCCCATCAGCCTTTGCATCCCTGCATAGCACGGCCATGGCCAGGGTCTCAGGTCAGTCCAACACCCAAGTTCCTGAGGCCAAAATTATTCTTAGAAGATTCCAGACCCAAGGAGAAAGTCTGAAAACTTCTGACCCACATAGGAAGTGGGCAACCGCGGAACTCCTGAAGACAAAATCAGTCGAGCCACAACAATATAAAATCAAAAGAGAGAACCAGAAGCTTAGACGAACCAGCTCTTCATACCCAGAAAGTAAACCACAAAGACACATAAAGTTCAAAAAAAGAAGCAGAACTAAACTTGAAGGCCCGAGTATCACACAAGAGTCAGAAACTACAAAAGAAATTCACATGTCAAAATCACAGAGAAAAAATAATAACATGAAAAACCAAAATAACATAGCCCCACCAAATACCAGTAATCCTCTAGAGGAACACAATGAGAACCCCCTAGAGACAATGCAGGACATGGAACTCAAAA
>NW_008360303.1:4954529-4955130 GCF_000622305.1 Nannospalax galili
AAGGAGAAAGAAGCAGTTCAACAGAGGTAGGATCATAGGAGCAAGGATATTAGTAAGGAAGAAAGGGGGGGAAGTGGGGGCACCTTAAGTGGGAAAACCATGATAGAGGGGGGAGATGATACAAGAGAGAAACAATGCCTAGCTAGTCACGAAAACCAGAGGGAACCATATTATTCCTACAATCTACTGACAAATTATACATAATAGATGAAGGAATATATCTCTAGATCAGGTTTATTTGAGACCAACTGGTCATTACCCAACATTTATCTGAAGGACACACAGTAATTAAAAATGCCAGAATGGAGGAACTAACATTATTGAATGTTTAACAGACATACCTTGAGATCTATACTAATTGGGTCAGAGGGATTCAAAGGACACTTTTTGCTCCTTGCCCTCCTGGGTCGATAAGTTCCCAGGGACTATGAACATCGCGCAAAATGTCCTGTAATGGTGGTGGGTAATCTGACCTCTTGATCAAGGAGGCCAAGGAGACCCCACCAGATGGACTTGAGCCAGTGTCCAGTCTATAAAGAGGAGGGTCAACACGGAGGAATCATTTCCTCCATGCTTCCAAGAGGAGCCAACAATGGTCGAG
>NW_008360303.1:4955800-4973880 GCF_000622305.1 Nannospalax galili
ATAGTCATGTATATAGAGATTAGAAATGCATGTGAAGACGTCTCAATGTCAAGAGCCCTGGAATCAGTTTTTCTGAATGAAACTGTGTGTTTTGACGACGAAGTGGAGATATTTTTTAAACGTTGGAACCTCATTTAATTTTATGTCTTATAGAGTTTATAATGAGTAAAAGATTATATAAGTGTAATAATTCATCTGTAAACCTAGAAATGTACAGCCAATTTTGAAAGAGATGTACCCTAGCTCAGAAAAATTTTATTGAATAGGTTAATGCTGGTGTAATGAAATGCTTCTTTTAATTAAAAAAAAAAAAAAGAAGATCCTCTCTGTCCTCTCCATCGACTGTGACTTGTCCTCTTTTCCTCTTTTTTTTTTTAAAAAAAAAATCTATCTTGTTTTTTCATTAAGTAGTTAAATTTATCTTTGTATTTTCTATACATTTTACATTAGTCTGTGTTAGTGACTTTACTCAGTATCGTGACCAAATAGAGAATCCCATTAGGTACTTTTACTATAGACAGTAATACTCTCTGTTGAAATTATTTTACACCTTAGCTAGTCTCAACGGCATAGTGCATTTACTCTTAGGCTGTTTTGTTGTTCTCCTTTTTCTTGTCACAAGGTCAGGGGGCCAGCCTGAACCTAGAAAAGAGTCCTGGAGAGCACATCTTGAGATAATAGGCTTGAGTCTGAAGTGGGTGGGCCATACCCATCTCCAGAGTAAGCTTCTCAGTGAGCTCAAATAGCACATGACAATTTACCAACATAACTAATATAAAAAAGCATTTGTTTCTCTTTAGAATTTAACTTATGGTTTACACTGTACAGGAGAACTGTTGAATCCAGTGACTACTAGCAGGACTGGAAACATCTGTCCTTCTTGTAACCTGTATACAAGTCGAGACAACTCTTCATCTAATGGGTCTTTTTTTGGGAACAGGGATTGACAAAACACAGAATATTTCACTTTAAGAGGTCACCTTGCTTGATATTTCTATGCTTTATTAAACCATGGACACTTGGCAGTGAGTACCCATCATCAAGACTTTACCAGTGTCAAACCTGAGATCTTCTCTGGCTATGATATGACAGATGCATGAATGCTTATACCCACAATCAGTTAGCTTGCATCTATTCATGAAGACGACAACCTGAAAGATTCAATTAGTGCCTTCCTCCTTGATATTTCCCATTACAGGACAAATATTGTATATCTAGACCAAGTCTGAGTACAGAAAGATATCAGTATCCCTTAGATCTCAATGGGTAAGGATACAGTCTAGTGCAACTGTAAGACAAAAGAAGCTATCTGGAATGTCTCCCAAGCTTTTTTTATCTGTTACTCCAGAGCTTCCTCCAAAGACACTAATCCTTTTATCATGAGCGACCATAACAAAAGGCGACACCACCAACTTAGTCACTATCATTCCATCATTGGCGTGGGCTTGAGGGTACGTGTATCCTCTCCTTCCTTACTAGTGACCCTAAAGAAGGAGGAGCCTGTTCGGAATTATTTGCTCTTACCGATGTAACTATCTAACACCCTGAAACATTAATGGATTCTTTCTGCATTTTACTAGTTAGTCTTATCTTGCCTCTGCAGGACACCACCATACATGAAACCATTGAAGTAAACATTGACCCTGATGCATTAGGGAAATTAGCCAACTTCTAGTGATTATATAAGTTAGGAAAGTTTCCTGATCTGGCTCCCTTGTTGGCTGAACCTTAATATCCTCTTAAATGTTCTCTCTGACCCTTTTCTTAAAAGTTCCAATTTTTTTATCCCTATTTTACTTTTAAACTAAGGCAAGACTGTGAACTTGCATGATGAATTCCTTTGAAGAGGGTTGTCAGTCTGGATTGGAAAAAAAATTTTTCATAATTTATTATACATAATCTTGGATTTAGTACCCATAATCTGGAGAATAAGGAACACAGAAAACAGAAAACAATGGTACCTAGCAGAACTTGCAAAAAGACAATTCTTTCCCTTTAGTCTGTCCATGACATTGTAACTAGAAAGTACCCAGGGAATGATGGAGCAGGAACAAAAGCAAGCATACAGCAACTGAGCATCAGAGAGGAAAATATACTATTCCAGAGAAAAACAGGCTTAGAATCACAATGCACAAAGGGAGGAATTAAGACCAGTGGAGACTGTATATTAAACTTCCCACCCAAGTAGGCTATCCCTTTTTACCTCCCATTGTTTTAACTGTGTGCTGTAGCAGCTTGTCTCTCGTAAGATTTGGCCCTGGAGTACAACAAATTCCCATGTGCTTCACAAGTCTAGCCATCACAAAATGTCATTTCCCTCTGTGCCTTGAGGGCATATAGCTAGAAAAACTTTAAGTTCCCTTTAGAGACTGACAAATATACTATGTAAAACAATAAGAATTAAAAATAGTCACTTTTAGAAATCAGTAACTATACCATATAAAAGATGTTAAAATCCAAATAATTCCTGTAAAACTACTAGGTAAAGATGTCATACAAATAATGTCAAAGCCCAAAAATAATTCCTTTTAAAAATCTGTAAATATTGCAAACAATGTAAAAACTTAAAAGTCATCTTAAAAAATAACAGTAAATATACCATACAGGAAGTTAAAACTCAAAGTAATCCTCATTAAAAACAGGCCAAAATAATCTTAAAACCTAAAGTCCATTGCGGAGCTCTGACATTACTCCCTTAGTCTGACATAAAAATGTATTGCTTTTCCATAATCCCATCAAGAAACCAAAACTAAAATAAATTGCAAGAGAATTAGGACATATGATTAAATATCTGCAGTTCAGGTAACTCCTAGGTAACCCTACTACCACTAGGTTTTTGGATATTCCCATTTTGAATCAGGCCATGTGGTTGGATTAAGACGGCAGCAAGGTCACACACGTCACTACCATTTTGAAAATGTCACTGTCCAAGATGGCAACCAAGCCATGTGACTGTCCCCATATTGATGATATCATCAACTAAGGTGGAGACAAGGTCACATGTTTGCCTCCCTCTTGGTGAGGTCAGCAGCCATGATGGCGACGAAGCAGAATGGCCATATTAGTGAGCAAAGTCCCATGATCAAACAAGCCCACCCCTCACCAGGATACAAGCCCTGTGGGATTCACATGCTTCACAGATTAAATGTGTACAGCAATCATTTCTTCTTTTACAAAGCACCCCAGTTAGGTTAGACTTGATATAAAAGGAGAAAGTACCTTCAGATATATACAGACTATATATATATATATATGTGTGTGTGTGTGTGTGTGTGTGTGTGTGTGTGTGTGTGCCCCAATGAGAAAAGCAAAATGTCTCTCACCAACCATAGTAATTGAATGCCAAGCAAAGTTTTCTGGATCTCTTCATTCCTAGATAGAAGCTATGCTGGAAAAGAAACTCATGAAGGCAACAGAAGGAACAGGGTGCTATGTCCAGCACATAAATCACTGGCTTGCTTGCTCTGAAAGCATATGTTCTGCCTGGGCACAGCGTGTGACTTTACATGTACACTGAAATTTAAAATGCTTAGATCTACGTAGAAAAGGAGCTGTCTCAGGACCACATGGGCTGAGCACAGCTTTCTTGGTGCCCAAAAGGGCCTAAGATCAAACTTTTGAAACCCTCTGCCTGAGAAAAAGTTTAGGGAAAAAAATGGCTTTTAAAACCTTTTTTCATTTGTCCATGGGGCAAGCTGCCTTAAATTCTTTAAATGCTCCACCAAAGCCATCCAGCCACTTCAGCCTAAACCCGAATGCCCTGCGGCAAGATAACAAAATGGGTAAGGAAGTTCACCTGCTCCCTTAAGAGCCAAATTCAGTGTGGGCTTCAAAAATCCCTGCATGACCACCAAATATATAATTTATTAGGATTTTGGGGGTCCCTTCGTGGATGCCAATAAGAAACTGTGAGAAACAGGGTCCGCTAGAGGGTTCTTAGTCTCATTCATAAAAGAATTTAAGAATGGACTTAAACAGAAGCTTTTACAATTTTATTAGAATCTTGAAGAAAAATCTTCAGGGTAGGCGACCTGGTAATCTTGGCAGCTGCCTTGAAGAGGTGAACAGTGGGAAGAAGGAAAGAAAGCCATGGAGCCATGCAGGTTGAGAGCCTGCATGGAGGTCAGACACGTGGCTGAGTTGCAGCCACATGGCTGGGAGAAGGAAGCTTTAGCATGTTTAGTAGAAAACACATGAAGAAGAAAAGGAGAAATTACACTTTCCTGAAGAGTTTAGCAAGGCGGACAGACTTACAGAGACCTACATGGCTGTGGATGATCTGGAAGTCCTGTGGGGATCTGAGCTAGTTCCAGGCAGAAAATATTCACTACCTAATTAACACACCAGGGATTCTGCCCATCTATTTAGTATAACTTAAGGTGACCCTGCTTTCCTGGGAGCGGTTCTATCACCAGATAATAGACCCTGAGACTGGAAAGGTAGGTCCTCCAACAGATAGACTAGACATTATTTTATAGTCTGGACCAGTTCAATTTATGGGGATTATTGATACTCTAACACAATGACAGAGAATAAGAGAGAGGAGAGAAAATAATGCCTAGTTTTAAAAAAAAAGAAGGAACTATATTATGCATATTATGCATACTTTATCTCTATCATATTATACATACATTATCTCTACATGAGTCCGTGTGTATAGCTAAAGGCTACATAACAAGAAACAGTGCCAGACAAGAGATATCTTCCTTTGAGTTGTTCTCTAGGGTGGTCCAGGAGACTCCCCAAGTTATTCAGGCTATGGCCACAGCCCTTGATGGCCTCCCAGAACTTGGAGGCAAGACCCTATTGCTGAAGACAGAACCTACTAACCCTACCCTACTGCTGAAGACAGTTCTGACACAGGATTTGGAGCAATAGAGCTGCAAACATTTATCCTGAAGATGAGCTCTCATAGTGTTGGAGGGAGCTCTGAAGGTGCCAAGGGAAAACATCAGTGGATGGTCTAACAACAGCTTCAGGTCCAAATAACTACATCAATGGCCAGCACAGCATAAGTCATTGGTGTTGTAGTGGCACTCTATCTTGGGAGCAATCAACAGCTACCTAATTTGACTAAACGCCCACTCAAAGGGAGGAAACTCAAGTATTGTAATGTAAACATAACCTAATATGCAAGGCTAGAGTGGCCATAGATTTTAGAGAAAATCCCTATACTGTCATATCACTAGACTAATGTGATTCCTTGCTATGTGCAAAATATGTATCCTTACATTTACAGACAAATATCCCATCATCAAAGAAGCTCATTTGTACCAGTCAGAGCATATTATCAAGTACCACAACTGGTCACAAGTGGACATTGTCTATGAATTGCCCAGGTCTAAGCGACACTGCTACAATGCAACCTCTGGATCATGGAACAGAGAACAGTGATAATGAAGGGGACACTATGAATCTCTCAGTTCTCAATAATGACTTTTCTTCATGTAGCAGAGGGCCAGGAACACCAAAGGTCATAAATGGCCAAAGTTCAGAGATCAAAAGTCTGCTGAATGATGGTCCTTGGACAGGACCACTTTATTAAACTGCTCCCAACCAAGGCTCTGGGACCATCAGGGAAGAGAGGGCAGAGATATTGTAAAAGCCAGGGAGGAGGTACATGACTATATGGAAACAGAGTCCTATAAGCTTCTGGGAGCCTGCTTCTATGATTCTATGGCAATGGTGTCAGTATACACAAGTCCCATGCAAACTAAGGAAGACAATAACACAGCATAGAACTGGGAAAATAAACAGCAGACCCCAAAATTATCTGAAAGAATATTGGCAACTGATTGCTGCTAGATAAAGAAGAGCTGATCTTCCTAAAAAAAGGGATTCTAGATAGGCTGACTAGACCTAGTGGACAAACTTGAAGTGGGCCTTTACAGGGATGACCGAGTATATTTACTCCAGTGAAGAGGAGGGGGGACTATGGGAGGGTGCCAGTGTGCACAGGGGTAGAAAGATGATTAAGATTGTTTGAGCTGTTCTGTATGAAATACACAAAAAATTCAATTAAAAATATCTTGTTTTCCAAACTGTCAGTCTGAAGTATGTATTTGACTTTTGAACTTTTATTTTCTGTCATATTATCCAAACCTTTTTGGGGCACTGAGATGTCTTTCTTCAGTATTTTTCTGTCTCATTTATAGTATTTGAGGAAAGAAAAGGAAAAATTACTTTACTCAGTTTTAAATATTAATCAAGGGCCAATTAAATGTCCTAGAAGACTGGCCTCTAAAAGTTGTGCCCTGACTTTTACTCATGTGCAGTGTGTACCTGAAAACACACACTATCAGAGAAACAGAGACATAGACAGAGACATAGGCAGAGATGGAGAGGCAGTGAGAATAAATGTAAAAAATAAATATAAAAATATTTTAATAAAAATTGTAAAACTATGAATGCATGGACATCATATGAACAATGCTGCACACTAACTTATTGTTAGTTTACTTGAGCAGTTTTCTCTTTTCTAAACACTTGTTTTGGAAAATATAAAATTGTATGTATTGGCATAATATATGTGTATCCTTGTTAATGACTAGAAGTTTGAGGACTTTTTTCTTGTTCAGAATGATTCTTTTGAAAACTATTCATAATTACACGCATGGGCTTTTAATGTTTTAAGCAAATTCACCATATAGCAGTATTTAAAATTTTCCATATTTCTGCTAATTTTATAACATTCTTAGGAGAAAATATGTGTGAAGTTTCCAGACCAGCCAGGCCATTTGAGAAATATTTATCATGGAAATTATTGTCTTTTTATCATTTGTTTCCCAAACAATCACATTGCAACATTTGTAAGTATACCATTGAATCTTAAAATATTCATAACCATTTCCCACAGTATTACTAATTAAGGTTTAGGTAACATAATTCTGTAAGATTTGTGTTTATGGCATTTCCAAGTCTAACATTTTTCAAGAAAATTGTAACTAAAAGCACTTTGTTCTTGAGGCTCCCATACAGAAGATGACTCTCTCACAGAGTTGTTTTATTAAATATCAATGTGTCCCATTCCGAAATATAATTATTTACTTGATTGAAAGTAGGATTTCTTTCATTTGTGTTTCTTCAGTGTGTGCACGTTCATCTGTATGTGGGTAAATGTGTATGTGGTGGTCAGAGCACAATCTTAACACACACTATCAGAGAGACAGAGACATAGACAGAGACTCTTGTTCTTCAGGAATCATCTAGCTAATTTATTGACAGCATCTATTAAAAGTCTGTAGTTCACCAACTAGGCTAGGCTGGGCAGTGAGTGAGCCCCAGGGATCTGCCTGTGTCTGCTTCCCCAGCTCTGGGATTACAAATGTATACCATCACTTCTGGGTTTTTACATGGGTTCTAGAGCTTGAACTCAGGTTCTCATGCTCTGCTGATTGCAATATCCACCTGGTCCCCTTTTGATTGCATGTCTGTTTTGATATTTTGCTGTGTATATAAGCTAAACTTAAATCACTCAAGAAAAGCAGAATGTGGGACAACTTCTTCTATGTAGATATATTAACTGTATCATGATGTGTAGTTGGGTATATACCACTTTGCCCATGCTAAGGACAAAAGGGGTATATAAATAAAAGAGAAATTGTGTCTGTGTTAGGTGAAAGTCTTTTTTTCCAGATGCTTTCTTTACCTAACAAATCATCTACAGCAAATATGTTTATTTCCGCATTAAACTCGCACAGCCGAAAAATTAGAAACATTTTTCATTTCTTCAAAAATTAGAAATATTTCATTAAGGATTTATTAAGAAAATGCTATTGCTTTAAAAGGTGACAAAAATAATTCAGTGTCTTAGTTTATTTTAATTTTATTTTTATTTATTTTTTGATTGATTGATTGCTTTAATGAGAGTTTTGTCTACAACTATATGAACTTCCCATATATATGCAATGTTCACAGAGGACAGAAGAGGGCATCAGATTCCCCTGGAACTGGAGCTATATGGACAGTGGTTAGTCACCATATGGGTGCAGGGAATTGAACCGGGATCCTCTGTAAGAGAAGCTAGTAATCTTAACTGCAGAGCCATTTCTCCAGTCTCTATTTTCATTTTATTTTTAAAAGTCAATTAAAATTTTATCTTTTTACAGTTTTAGTTTTAGGAAGTTCAATATGCCTCCATCCCCTTAGGCCTTTTCAATGTATTTGCTGAACACTGTGGTAGAATCAATTGGCAGTGAATTGTTCTATTTGTTCCCCTGTGTCCATTACCAAGCTTCACACATGGCGATTTCTAACTTACTTTAACTTACTTTTGCTAATGCTTTCTGTAGTAAATAAATAGAAAATGAATTGCCCCTAAGAAACCCTTTTGTAGAAACTTTTTATTTGGCTTTACAGTGATTGGCACAGAGAAGAAATTACATTTGGTTTCCTTACTTTATATCTGAAGTGATGTGCACAGTTGTGGCCTGTGTTGCACAGACATAATACACTGTGGGAGGCTGGGATGACCCTTTAAACACACTGAACTGCAGGGCTCCTCTTAAAGCACTTGAGTTTGCTTATTCCTACACCATCTTTGTACTCACCTAATTGCCTGAGTGTAGAAGTCTCATCTTGTAGAAATGGGAACAAAAGGTCTGAATGATTCAGATGGTGATTAAAAGTAAGAACCACTTTCCTATTCACCTTAAGTAACCAAGACTTCAGTTCAGAGTGCTTATGGTGAGGCTTCCACAAATTGAAACAAAAAATGCCAACTTCTTAGCCAGTAGGCAATTATTCATTTACTAGAATGAATGGTGAAATTATTCAAAAAACAATATTCACCAAATTTTCCATAATGGATTAACTTAATGTATTTTTTTTGAGACATGCTCTATGCAACACTGGCTGGCCTCCAACTCACAGAAATCTGCCTGCCTCTGCCTTCTGAATACTTGGATTAAAGGCCTGAACTGCTGTTGTTGTTGCTCGCCTTAGTGGGCTAGCTGCTTGAGGACTCTATGTTGGGGGCAGGGGATGAGTAGGCATGAAGTCAAAGGTGCAGACTTTGGGAGACTCACTGGGCAGTTAGCAAACAAGCTCGTTTATCATGCTGTTAGGGCTTTATTTTATATCCCCACACGATCTTCACTGGTTCATTTGGCTATGTGTCTCCTCTTCATTGGTGCAGCAAACTGTCCTCTGTGTCATTTGATGTTGTGCTTTATGACAGGTTTTAGGTTAGCCTGAATAATGGAAGTATTTATCGTCCCATTTCCCCACACACCGCCACAAAGCTTAATACAATTTAATTAGTGTTAGCCTTTTAACAATTGTTGGAATTATATCATTGTTTTTATACATGTGGTCTACACTGCATACTCATTTTCACATTTTTTTGTGTTTATGGTTTGTTTATCCCTGCGTTGAATTTGTTAGACCAAAGTAAATTCTACATTTTACCTATATATCCATAAATGTTTCCACATTCTCTAATCTATTCATACTGATTATATAAAATTAATATGCTATATTATTTATTGAGTTATTCGATAAATTATTTTTCTTTTTTAAATTTTATTTATTATTTTTATTTTATGTCTATACATGTATTACTTGCATGTAGTTATGCACCTGTGTCATGCAATGCCCATGGTGGTCAGAAGAGGCTGTTGGATCTCCTGAGCCTGCAGTTATGGACAGTTGTTAGCTACCATGTGGGTGCTGGAATTCAAACCCGGATCTTCTACAAGAACAACGTCTTCTTAATCGCTGAGCCATCTCTCCAGCCCCATAGATAAATTATTTTTCTTCTCTATTTTCAATATTTATACATTTTAATATTTAAATTTATATGTATTTATTTTTGAAATATTTATAGATTTAGTTTTATAATAATGAACATGTTCCTCTTATTTTATATAATTATATTATCACATTTAAGCCATTTAATCCATTACAAACTAATGAACTATTTTATTTATCTACTAAAATACAGATTTTTTAAATTTTACTGTATTTAGTTCCTTCCTTTGTAGGCTACAATATTTTCAGGGCAGAAGTTGATTTTTTTTTTTAAGTAAAGAAATATCCTCAATAACTCAAGTTTTCTAGTACACGACTTCTCTATTGATGCAATTTGAAGCGTTCTTAATATTTTCTAGGGCCAGCAAGACGAGCTAGACTTTAGGGACATCTGCTGAAGTAAGTGAAAACCTGAATTCCATCCTAGGCACCCATATGGTGATGGGAGTGTGCTAACTCACACAGGCTCCTCTGACCTCTTCTGGGAGCTGTGGCACATGGTCATGAACGCCCATGCACGCGCACATGAACAAACGCACACACTAAATGAAAACATGAAGATTGGAGTTGATCTTGTAGCACTGGGAAAATTTCATCCCGAAAAAAAGTCCTTAAGTGTATTAAGGCACACTTTGCCTACAATTCCCAGTATATGTTTTAGTTATTTATGTTACTAACACATTAGTGATGCATATTTAGTGCTGTTCACTTTGAAATGTAGATAATCCTGACTTAACAACTGAATGGGAAAATTATGGGAACTATCTGATTACTGCTGCAATACATTCAAGTTCTTGCAATCTAAGCTATGCAGATTTAAGTTTCGTGCATGAATAAATTCTTTAGTTTTTTCCTATACTATAATTATCTTTCAGATAAAAATTCTCTAATCCCATGCCTTTAATGATCACAATATCTCAACAGCTTCTGTAGCTGCCTCTGGGATCTATTTATCTTCCACTTACTGAGATGATAGTGACAAATTTGCAGTGTGTTGTTCACGCTTTACATTGTGATATCTTATAGTCCTTTTAATTTTGCCAGTAAAGGACATGTCATTGCATTGTTTGTGAAATTCCCTTTTATATATTTAAGACACCTATTGCTTAGTCAACATTCTCAAGAATTCTGGAAATAAAACCATGCTTACTACATTTACTTAATTTCTTCTCCCCCCTTTAAAATTTAATTTCTACAACATCATAAAGGTAAAACTACTTTCTTTTGATAAGACAACCAGATAATTTGTTACCTGGACTCAGTTATCAAGCGACAGACTTATGGGAAAAAAATCTTCAGAGAAACATTTCAGAAGAAATAAATCGTAAGTTTGGAAATTTTCCATGATAGTTCCATTGAAGGAGACATTTTATGCCAGCAATGTCTTGAAAAATGTTGCAAGGTGGAGGTGGGAAGGCAGTGGATTGGCGACAAATAGCACTGTTCAGCAGCTCTGCAAGTCAAAAGTAAAGCGTCAGGCGTGTTTACAGGGAGACGTGAACAGAGTGCAAAATCATGCCAGGGCAGTAGCATATAGTAGATCGCTGAGGCCAGGGGAGATCCAGAAACAGAGGACTTTACATTTACAGAGAAACGGAAACAGAGCCTAACATAAGATGTTTTGAAAAATCATGAAACAGAGAGATTTAAGCATTCCTTATTTTCACAGGTTCACAGGTTGGCACATTGCAACAACAGAGTTTAAAACAAATGTTTTGCAGCCTACATTTTTCTCTCTTCAAATTCCAAAGGCCTCGGCCTCTCCACTGGATGAGCAATTGACCACCCAGAGAATTAGCATGGGTCTAGGAAGCTAGTTGTGATATTGGCTCAGATTCATGACATAGCTTAGATGAGGAATGTGGGCTGTACCACAGAGGGAAATGGGGGGAGGGTAGATACAATCAGGGGAACTGCAGCATGAATGCTGATAAAAGGAGAGAGACCACTGTGTGTGACTACGAGGGGCCAGGACTAAGAGCAAGCAGTAAGGCCGGTGCACACAGCACCATTCAGAACTCTCCACCTCACTCAGCCAGTACAGGTTGCTTTCATAGGAATGTTCTATACACCCTAAGAGACAGAGAGATTTGGTGGAAAGTAGCCAGTGTTTAGCGATTTCACACCCAAACTGACACAAGCAGAGAGCTTCTGATTTGAGATGTTTAAAAAGTGTGTCCTCAGGTGCCGCCGGCAGGAGGAGTTCTAGTACAGATCCTGCAGTCCTCACAGTTAACAGGCTTCCACAAGGAAATAAATATATGTAGGAATTCAGTTCAGTAGTAGAGGCAGGATCCGTTTAGCCCACAAACAACCTTTTCTGCTAAAATGTGCAGGTTTCACAGAGAAAAATGGATGCCATGCACAAAAAGACAGGAAAAAAAATGCTCTTATCCTTAGCATTTAAAGACAAAACAAAACAAACCCACTGACTATTAATAGTAGTGTCTTGTCTCTCTCTGGAATTATTTTCTCTTGTTCACACCACACACTTATCCTCTCTTTAAAATCTCCTCCCTCTGCCTTTTCCTTTCTTCATCTCCTCCACCGAAGGATCTGGTATCACAGTAATTATGATCTGATGAACAAGACATGTTCAACCTTAAGCCGGCCAAAATTCCCAGGTTGGATGGGGAGGAGTTGGGAAAGAGGTATCACTCCTGTTGGTATTTGGTAGCTGATGGCTCAAGAGGAATCATTTTGTTTTTAGAACATCACCATTGCCCTTGGTTGATCACAGTCCAGGGCAATCCACATAGAAGAGTATTTGGGAAACACATATAGACTGATTGGGGGTCAGTATCACACAGTTGAGTGAGTAAGGAGGTGGGACTGGATCTGAAAGGACTTGGCAGAATGGAAAAGGTAAGCAGAGTACATTGCATAAAATTTTCAAAGAACTAATATTATTTTGTGGGTTTTTCTTGAGACAGGGTCTCCTCGTAGCCCCAGCTAGCTTGGAGCTCACTCTGCAGACTAGGCTGGCCTCCACCTCACAGAGATCTCCTGCCTCTGCCTACTGAGTTCTGGAATTAAAGGGATGTGCCACTATGCCCAGGAAAAATATAACATAAATACAAATTTCTACTCTGAATACATTGAGGTTGCTTACTGGTATGCTTTCTGGTTTCATGCTCAGCTGCCTCTTTTAAACAGCCCAGCCCCACCTGTACAGGGGCAAACAGTCCACAGTGGCCTAGGCCCTCCTTTATCAATCTGCAATTACAAAAATATCCCAGTCATGCACACGGGCCAATGTAATGGTTGCAGTTCCTCAATTGACAGTCTCTCTTCCCAGGTGTATCTAGTTTGGGTCACATTGTCAAAAACTAGCAAGCACATAAGGTGAATAAGATGAATATTAAACAGATTTTATATGGCAATTTTAAAAGTAGCTTATGAAGAGTTTTAGTTATCTGTTACAATTGCAAAGGAGTGATGACTATTATGTTCAATAGATGGAATTGAAATGCAAAGGACATATCCTGAGAACTGTCAGTTCAGAATTCATATGGATATATATTAGGACATAAATTTTATTTGATGAGATTAAATTGCAAGAGCTTTTCAAAGAAGTCAGTGTAGTGACAGAAATAGAAACACCAGACAATTTTGGTGGAATAAGTTCTGAAAATATCAAAAGTGAGACAGAAAAGGAAGAAATCACCTAAGAAGAATGTAAAGTAACAAATTTGGTAGCATGGAAAAGCAGAGGCTTATGATCTCCTTAATGCCAAATAAGGGTCACTCAAATTACTCTGACCAATCAAATAAGATGGAACTGAAATTAGATAGAAGAACACAAGATAATTTTTGTATTATTGATAAAAAGTCATTGTAAAATAATTATAAAACCTTATGCTGGACTAAGGTAACTATAGCTTTCTTTACTCTCTGTAACCTCGTAGCTATGTTTAGTGTTCTCGTCAGTCCAAAGTCTTTATCCTGGTGTTCTCTGTAAGGCCATTTTGGTGGACAAGACTGTGTATATCATGGAAAAATTTTCTTTCTTCAGCTATGGCAGAGAGTTCTGCTGTGTAAAGTAGTCTGGTTTGGCATCTGTGGTAGTGTAGAATTTAATGTGCCTTACCTTGCTGTGACAAGTAGTTGCAGTAACTTACTTAAATGCAATCTGTATCTTCATAGTTTGAAGCCTTTTGTCCATATTAACTTACTTTGTTTTGAGGCTTTGGTGAGACAGAAATTCATGGTGGAGAGAGCATGTTGGGTCAGAGTCCATGCTGCTTAGTTCATAGTAGCTGGGGTGAGGGTAGGAAAAATACCAGGACCTTAATGTTACATTTGAGAATATGTTCCTTACTGACTGTTTTTCCACCAGAAAATTTCCAAAAGATTCTAGGTTTTCACAGCACCAAAAGCTGGAAGCAAAGTCTTTAACACAGAAGTCTCTGTGAATCACTTAACATCCAAACCATAATATATGACTCCCTCAAAAGTTTGTGTCCTTGTCAAATATAAAGTACAGTTAGACCTTTCTCTTCTTCTCAAAACCCCCTTAAAGTTTTAAGTGTTCAGGGCATTGTTATAAAATTCAAACACAAGTCTCCTCTGATTCCACAGGCAATTCATTGCTATGAGCCTCCGTGTGTGTGTGTGTGTGTGTGTGTGTGTGTGTGTGTGTGTGTGTGTGTTTGTCCAAAGTACAGTAGTAGGACAGGTACAGGATAAACATTTGTATTAAAAAAGTCAGGAATAGGAAAATAACGAGATGACAGGATTGAGGACAGAAGCTTAGCATGGCAAATACCACATTGTGCTGTTTCACGTCTGGTATCTCTGATACTTGGTGACAGAATTGGAGCCCCTAGACTTGAGCCGCCCATATGCTATGGGTTTGATGGTTGCAGTTTCTAAGACCACTCTCATGGCATGTACTCTCACTGTCTCTCCACAGCTTACTTTGGCAGACATAATGTACTGATTTATTATCTCTGCTTTGCTTTGGCATTACTCCCACTGATCCTCACATTATGTTGTCAAGCCTGTTTGAAGGATGCAGTCTGAATGAATACTTCCTGACTCTCTAAGCTTTCTTGTGGAATTCCAGGACAAAGCTCCCTTTCTCCAAAATTTTTGCATTTGGCATGGCTTTAAAATCAGTATCACAAGTTATACCAGAGGGAGATGCCCCACCTGGTACTCTTCCTATGTCAGCTGAGGAACTAGGTTTCTTGAAGAATAGGAAGGGAAATTAATCCCTCCAATCAACAATTCCCTAGGTGGACATGCCCAAACTGGGAACAGGGTACCTGAGATTTATTCTCATAGAATATTTGAAATAAATTTACATTTACACATTTTTTAGATGCAGTATATGAGAACTTTCTGACTGGCATCAAGTCACCTTACCTTTTATGCTGATACAAAATGATTTGACTTCTTGGGGTTGGAGAGATAGCTCAGCAGTTAAGATCACTGGCAGAGGACCCAGGATTCAGTCCCAGTACCCACATGGCAGCTAACAACCATCCTTAACTCCAGTTCCAGGGGAGCCAATGCCTTCTTTTGACCTCTGTGGGCATGGTAGGACATGGTGTACTTACATACATGTAGGCAATACACTCATACACATAAAGTAAAAATAATATATTTTTTTAAATTAAAAAGAAATGATTTGGCTTCTGTTTAATAGTGATAATCTCCTTAGCAACCATACCATGTTTGACCTCAATATTTAAATTGCTTATCATTCTGTTAAACTGCACGTTTCCCAAGCTTTCTGCTAAGCTTTTTGTTCCCAATTGATAAAGCTATTCAATAATATTCATGCTGCACTTGTATTGCTGTATTTCCTTGAAATTTTCTCTGTGAAATTAACATGTCTGTCACATTTAAACTCAATGTCAAACAGTCTTAGTGCATAGACAAAATGCAACCAGTCTAGTGACATAGCTCAATGTGTAAAAGCAGTTGTTTAATGTGATGAACTAAGCTGGTTTCCTGGAAACAACATGTTGGAAGGAAAGAACCAATTCCCATAAACTGTTCTCTAACTTCCACATGCACACCATAGGAGGTGCAACCACACACACACACACACACACACACACACACACAGAGGCAAGAGGCAAATACACCTTCACACAGACACAGAATTAACACATAAATGTAATAAAACAATCTAAAATGTATCTTTGTTCTTTGCCAGAGCTTACATAAATACTCATCTAATTTCCCTCCACCCTCAAATGTCTTCATTTTCAACTGAACTCTCTTGAGACTGGCCTTTATTGTTCACATTTCTGTCAACCTTCTGGTCTCTTGAGTTCCTAAGAGACTCATCCATTAAGCTATGATCACAGTGTTGTAAGATTTCCATAATTTAGTTCTCAAAATTTTCCCACACCCCAAAACCAATTCCAAGGATATCCAATTAACCTACTTTCTGTTAGTCAGCTTACCATGGCTATGACAAATGTCTCACACAATCAACTCTTAGAGGAAGAGAAATGCCTTAACTCATGATTGCAGATACACCATGTTCATTGGAGATCTGGCTTTGGGACCTATTTTAATTCAAAACATCATGATGGAGAGAACAGTATAAAGTAAAGCTGTCCAGAGCATTGTTCCAGAAAGAGAGAGGATGAGAGCAAGAGTGAGAGGAAGTGAGCATGAGAAATGACACAGAAGGACAGAGAGAGAGAAAGGAGGGGAGAGGAGGACAGGGGACAAAAGGGGGGAAGGGAGAGGGAGAGGGGCAGAGCAGAGGGAGAGGGAGGGGAGGGGAGGCCAGAGAGGCTAGTTAAGGGCATGCTTCCAGTGACCTGACTCCCTTCTACTGTACCAGTGCTTTAAAGTTATAACTTGTTCCCTATATTGCCATCACCTGGGCATCAAGCCTTTTGACACATGATCTTTGACGGTACACAAAACATCCAAACCACAATACTATGTAGTTTGGAATTCTTTCTTTAAGATGTCCTTTCAACACTGGAGAGATGGCTCAGCAGTCAAGAGCAGTGTCTGCTCTTACAGAGGGCCTGAGTTCAATTTTCAGTACCCACATAGTGGCTAACTACTGTTGTACCTGCATTTCCAGGGGATCCGACACCCTCTTCTGACTTCTGCAGGCATTGTACTACACAGGTGCACACATTTACATGCAAGCGCTATATCCATACACATAAAATAAAAATAATAAATAAAATGTTTTTTAAAAGATGCAGTTCTTTTTCAAAGATTCTTGCCAATTTTTTAAGTCAGGATAATCTCTCTAGGACATGAGGATCATCTCTTAGAAGTTATATAATCATCAAGGAAGATAGCACCTTCCTTAACAGATCCTTATTTAACTCCAAGAGGCACCTGGCTTCCTCAATGACCATATGAAATAACAATTTCTCTTTTGAGTGGGATGATTATTTAACACAGAAGGCCTAGAATCATCCATAACCCTCTCTTACAAAGACTTACACTTTCTTTTAGGTGATTTCAATTCAGATGATGGTATATTGTGCCTCTGGTGTTGTAAGAGCATTGCATAAATGTTTTACCTGTGACATTTCTTTTTGTTGTTGTTGTGACATTATTTAATGGAGATTTGTTTAACAAAATAGCAGTTTCCATTTCAGAAAAGAGTTCTAGGATATAAAATAGAGGTGAATTATATTGATCACAAATAATTTGCATTAAAATAGTCTCCTTTTCTTTTCCCCAACATATCCTGAATTGACTATCCATAACATTTCAAATCTAAAACTTGGTATGATGGTTTTAAAAGGTTAAAATAATAGGAAATGCTTTCTTTACTATGACTAGCTTATAACCATCATATTCATTTTAATACTTCTATTTTAATACATAATCACTGGAATTTGCCATGACTATAAAGTAAATTTCTTGGAATAGAAATCAATAATAACAGTTTTGAAAATCATTTTCTATTGATGAGATTCTTCTTTCAGAATCAGACTTAGCCCATAATTTGAAACTTTATAGTAGCATGGAAACAGTTCACAATTACTGTAATTTAGAATTTAACTCACATTCAATTTAGAATGGGTAGAAAAATAAATCCCGGTGTGAAATTGTCCTCACGGTATGTGTTTCAAAATGTCTTTTAAAATGTAAAATCAACATTGCTATTCTAGTCACAGCAAAGCACTTTCCAAAATGTCATATTAAACTCATTACTGGTAGATTGACAAGGCTCTCTAATGTGATTGTTTTTTCCTAGTAATAAAGGCAAAAATTACCAGTGCTTGTGAGCTTAAAATGTGATTGGAATTAGACGGATTAGTTCTGATGAATATACATTTCAAATGTATATATATATATATATATATATATATATATGTATATGCAAG
>NW_008360303.1:4974487-4975202 GCF_000622305.1 Nannospalax galili
TCCTTTTTTAACCTATATTTGACAGGCTAAGTTTATGGATTGAATATCTTCATGTTAATTCTAGTGACATATTAATGTACTTTAAGGAAAAGGTTGAAAGTATCTAAATCTAAACAAAAACTGCACCTTCTAGTCTTTGTGATGGCTTAGATTATATTCTAATTTTATCAAGTTTTATTACAATTGTGTCATAATTTTTATCACTCCTTTCAAACCCTCCATATCTTTGGTGGTTACTTGGCTTGCCTTTAGAATATGCTGGTATGTATTTGTTTTCAGTTTTCCATTAAGGAAATGGTTGTCGTCATTGTTATACAGCCTTCAGGTATACTCATGCACTCATGTTTATATATTGTATGTGCATTTTTCAGGGGGTTTGAGCAAATACATTTCCCCATGGATTTTTTACACCACTGAAGTTTTATCATCTCTCCTCTCTCTCCCTGTCTAACCACTTTCCTCCCTCCCAAGTTTAAATGCCTCCACTTTCTTTTTGATAATACCCGTCTCCTATTATCCCCTCTCTTGAATTCCTTATTCTCCTTTACCCTGATGGTTCCTTGTATGTCCCTCTTCCCTGCCCAGTTGAATGCCCCCATTTCCCTATCGCCCCCTTAGTAACATCTGTTTCTCACCATCCCCCTGTCTTGGGTTCTTTCTTTCCATTTTCTGTGCCTCCTTTCCATTTTCCTTGCTCTTGATGATATATATATAT
>NW_008360303.1:4975212-4981467 GCF_000622305.1 Nannospalax galili
AATATATATATGATATATATATATATATGATATATATATCATATATATATTCACATTGGTGTTGAGATCTACAAGTGAGAGAGAACACACATCGCTTCCTTTTCCGAGTTTGTGTTACTTCACTTTAACAGTTTCCAGTTCCATCCATTTACCTGCAAATTTTGTAATTTCATCTTTTCTTACCACTGAGTAGAACACCATTGTGTAAAAGTACATTTCATTATCCATTTCACAATTGAGCAATATTTATGTTGTTTCCATTTTTTAGCTATTGTGAAAAGAACAGCAACAAACATGGATGTATAGATATGTCTACAGAAGGATGACAAGATGAGTCATTTGGGTACATGCCTTGGCATGGTATAATCAGATCATATGGTATATTTTAGTTTTTAAAGAGTTCTCCACCTCGATTTCCATTGTACTTACACAAGTTTTCATTCCCACCAGCAGTGAATGAGTATTCTTCCTCCACATCCTCACCAGTATTGATGTCTTTTTTTTTTTTAATCTTAGTATGACTTGGGTAAGATGAAATCTTAAAGTGGTTTTGACTAAGGATGTTTAGCAGCTTTATGGAGTTTCATAGCCATTTTTCTTTGTTAGAGAACTCTTAGCCCATTTTGGGGGGATTAGCCCATTTTCTCGTATCACTGATTTTGAGTTCTTTAAATATTGTGGATATTAATCCTCTGTTGGATGTGCAGAAGGTGACAATTTTCTCCCACTCAGTGGGTTCTCTCTTCTTGTCCTTGGTTGTTTATTTTGTTGTACAGAAGCTTTGTTGCTTAATGAGGTCCCACTTGATTGTTTACCTTAATGCCTGAGTAATTGGTGTTTGATTTAGAGAGTCCTTTCCTATACCTATATCTTGTAGAGTACTACCTGTGTTTTCTTCTAACAGTTGCAAAGCTTCAGGTTTTATATTACAAGGAACACAGTGCCAGACAGGAGAAACCTTCCTCTGATCTATTGATCGGGGTAGTCCAAGAGACTCCCAATATAAAAGGCTATTTACACAGTCTTTGATTACCTTCCATAACTTGAAGGTAAGACCCCGTTGCTGAAGACGGGACATACTTCAGACCTGGGACTTGAAGCAATGGAGCGGGAACTGACATGGCAACCTTCTCCTGGTGGACAAGCCCTCATCATTCTAAAAACTGCTATGCAACCTACTAAGGGAGAAATTCCATCAACAGTCCAACCCAGCTCTAAAGCCTAATAACCGCAATGACTTTCACAGCAAACTATCCCTATTGGTGCAGTGATGACTGTTTTATCTAGGGGGTAATCAACAGTTATCAAATTGGATTTAGAGCCCTCTCAGTGGGAAGGAATTAATGCATGGCACTGTAAATATAGATAAATACACATGGCTGGAGAGGTCATAGATCCTAGAGAAAACCCTATTTATATCATATTTCTAGAAAAATGAAATTTCTTGTTGTAAACTAAATATGAAATCATATTTTCAGACAAAGTATGCCTTACAACGCACGTAAAAGAAGCTATTTTGTAACAGATGGAGGCTATTACAGTGTTCCACAACTGATCACACACAAAGAATATATATCTGAGAGATGCCGAGCCCTGAATAACATATCACAGTGAACCCTCTACACCTAAGGCTCATGGAACATAGTGAAATGTGGGTAGAGAGAAAAATAACATATCCCTCAACTCTCTCTTCCTCATATAACAGAGTGTGCTACACACAGAAGGCCACAACTAGTTAAGCATTAGAATAAGAGACTACAGAGTGTGTTCCCTGGATAGGACTCCTGTATTAAACCTCATCCATTCAGAGTTTAGGGACCATTACAGAAGTGGGGGCAGAAAGACTGTAAAAGTTAGGGCTGGTGCATGATCATAACAATGCAGATCTTTCAGATCACTGGGAACTTGCACATATGAACTTTCAGCCATGGCAGCAGCATACACAAGACTCATGCTGACTCAATCAGATGAAAGTTCAGAATAGAATGAAGGAAATGGGTGCCAGGCCCTAACCTTAGCCTAGGAACTATTGGCAACTTATTATTGCTGGGGTGGGGGAAGAAGTTCTTTATGGGAGTGACTCTAGATAGGCTGGCTAGACTCCAGTGGATGAAATTGCACAGAAGGGCATCTGAGTACAAATGCTTGACCAGAAAGGACTCTACACATATGACAAATTTATGAAAACCAGTGTGTGTGTGTGTGGGATGGGGGAAGCTGTGGAAGAGAATGTCTAAATTTGATCAAGGTCTATTAAAGGAAATACACAAAAATTCAATTAAAATATTCAAAAGGAGAGAAAAGAAATTGTTGATGGAAAACAAAATTGGTGGTGACTATTGAAAATGCATTTATATAAAATAAAATTCTGCATTTCAAAGCAAATAATAATTCACTATGTTCAGCATTTATTTGCCGTTATCTCTCAAGTCTATCTATAGCAGCTATCTTTAGGATATGATGATTTTCTTAACATAAAAGATGTCATTATTATTGTACAAGGGAAACTTTAAACAAATCGCAAAAATACTAGTTTGGAAGATAAGTACCTGAAGACAATAGAATCACTTTAGATGATAAAGTTTTTATTTTTTCAAAGTAATGTGTTTTGCATATAACTGATTTTCTTTTCTTTCCTCCTCCTCCTCTTCCTCCACCTTTGTTTTTTGTTTTTTTTTCATATCAGACTGGCCTTGATCTTTGAGAGATCTGTCTGTCTTTGCCTCCCGAGTGCCTGGATTGAAGACATACAATTAGATTTTTTTATTCCCCACCTCTAATCTCTTTTGAAACTATTCTAAATGTTTTCCTTTCTTATCTCCACCCTGGAAAAGAATATCACTTTGCTCACATCATTTTACAAAATTGCCATTTTCTCATGAATCACATTGCTTTATTTCTTAGACTACATATTAAATAACAACCAACTTCTAATCACTGAAAAGCATTTTTGCATTTAGTCTTTTTTGAATTATTTTTTAATCATTATTTTTTAAATTTTTAATAGCTACATGATTAGAAGAAGCATTTCACTACAGCTTTAACATATTTAGTCTTTTTTTTCATTTAGTTGTTCATAGTGTTTTTTTCATCTTCTACTAGTATGTTCTGAACATTATCCATTGTTAAACAATAATCTCCTAAGTGAATTTTGATGACCTTTATCCAGTAGCTTTGGGGTATTTTCTTCTCTGACTCACAATTTTCTCTTCAATCCAATTGTCATCATTAATAAGCACAGTCTATTTCTCATACCCTAGTAGGAAAAGAAATCTGAAAATTCTTGAGGTCCATACACAAATAGTTACAATTAGAATGGCTATTCAGACTGTCTCCATAGCTCTTGGAGTGGCTACAAGAGACAGGAGTCCTAACGAGGTAACTATCTAGGCTGCCATCTTTAGACTTAAAGAAATAGCAAGAACAATTTAATTTGACTAATTTTGCCTGACTTAATATAAAGTTGAAAAATCAAATCTTCAAACATGTTTTGGTGTAATATCAGTCATTATTAACAACTTATAAGGAGGTTCCCAAACCTGGGATGGTGTTGATTGTTCAAAGATTCATTCTTCTGAGGCACTTTTGCCAGATATGCAGAATGTCTCCCTTCCAACTGTCTTCTAAAAATTAAATTACATTGAGATGACCATGTGGTTTTGTCTTTGAGTTCATTTATATGATTAATAATATTTATTGACTTATATATATTGAATGATCCCTGCATCTCTGGAATAAAGTCTATTTGATCATGGTGGATGATCTTTTTGATATATGTCTGTAGGCAGTTTACAAACACTTTGTTGAGAATTTTTATATCTATATTCATTAAAGATATGTGTCTATAGTTTTCAATTTTGGTTGTGTCTTTATCTGGTTTGGTATTAGTGTGATCCTGGCTTCATAGAAGGAGTTTGGAGTTCTCCCTGTTTCTATCTTTAGAATTCTGCTGTTTGAATCCATATGGGCCTGTTTGTTTAGTGGGGTGGTCCTGTATTACTGTTTCAATTTCCGTATATGTTATGGGTCTGTTTAAGCTGTTGGTATTTTCTTGTTTTAGTTTTGGTGGTTTACATGATTTCAGATTCTCATTCATTTCTTTTAGGTTTTCAAATTTAATAAAGTATAGATCTCTAAAGTATTCCCTTATAATGTTCTAGATCTGTTTTGTGTCTGTTATGATGTTTCCCCTTTCCTCTCATCTCTGATTTTGTGATTTGAATTTGCTCTTTTTTTCTTTAGGTTAACTGGGATAAAGGTCTGTATATCTTTTTTAACTTTTCAAAGAACCAGCTCTTATATTCATTGATTGTCTGTATTGTTTCCTTTATTCCTATTTCATTAATATCTGCTCTGATTTTTGTTATTTCTTCTAGTCTGCAATAGCTAATTGGATCTAAATGGAACTCAGTTGGAGGAAACTTATGTGCTAACTGAAAATCTAGTCAAATACACATCTCTGGAGAGGTCATAGATCTTAGAGAAAACCCCCAAACTGTCGCATCCCTAGAGAAATGAAATTTTTACCACATGCTAAATATGAATACTTATTTTACAGACAAGTATATCAGTCACCCTTCATTAAATAATCTTCTTTGGCAATAGATGGAGATTATTACAGAGTTCCACAACTGGTCACACACAGAGATTAAGTGTCTGAAATGCCCAACTTGAAATGACATATTTAAAATGGAACCTCTGCACCGATGACTCATGGAACATAGCAGAATGTGGGGTAAAGAGAATACTAATGCATCTCTCAACTTTCTTTAAAGAAGCTCCCTCATGCATTAGAGGACAATGAACCCAGGGCTCAGGGAACATTGCAGAAAAGGGGGCAGCAAGATTGTAAGATCCAGGGGAGGAGGTGCAGGACCATATGGAAATAAAATCGTACGGGCTCCTGGGACCTTGCTCATGCGACCTTACAGCAATGGTGCCTGCATGTACAAGACCCCTGCACACTCAATAATACAAAAACCCAATACAGAACTGTGAAAAAGTGAAGCAGGCCCAAATCTTAAATGAAGAACTATTTGGCAGCTGCTTAGTACTGGGTGAGGAACAGCTAATCTTCTTTAAGGAAGTGACTCTAAATAGGTTGACTATGGGGACACTAACTTGACTTAATAGGTCTTCACATAAATGATGGAATGCATAAAATCCAGTGAGGGGGAGAGCTATATGAGGGTGCTGATGGGGAAGGAGGTATAGAGATAGTTAATAAAAATAAACCCTTAAACCCTGGCTTAAAACATATTACTAATGAAGCAGATTCTGCTCCCAGACACCAGACAAGTCTATGAAAGAACAAGAAGCATAGCATTGTGACTCCATGAACACAGGCAGACACCCTCTTTGGATGTGGTAAAAGAAGGAAACTGCACACCCAAAAAAGTTAATAAGGTAATGTCAAAAACAAAGAAAAGAAAGACCCTCCTACATCTTTCTTTAGATACCCATAAATTTGTGGAGACAGTTGATCTGAACAAACTAAGGAAACCTATTTGGAAAATGAGAAAATTTTCAAGATTAAGCTAGAGCTTTTGTGCAAAGGTTTTTAAACCTTTTTCTGAGATATGTTCACCAAACATACAAAATTCTCCCTTTGACAGCTTGCATGAGAGTTCAAAACCTTTGAGGACTTTTTTTTCTACTAAAACCCTGATGACCGAAGAAAAATTTGCCCTGTGCGGCACAGGCATCATTCCAGTGAATGACAAAGCACATGAGAAAGTAAAAGAGATGCCTTATAAAGGCTGGAGGACACAAAGGTTGGCAGTAGGAGGAGAACATTACAGGACTTGTCAGATAAACAGTTTTGCTTCAAGTTGCACTAAACCTGAAAATGAATCAGAAGATCCATCTTCAGAGCTCACAAGAAGAAAAAGAAAGTGTGCTCCTTTCAATTTCAAAGTTCTGAGAGTCCAGAGCAAGATGAGAAGATAAAGTAGATATATGGATTCTGTTTGAGTTCTCAGAAACCCAGTAGGAACAGAAATGTGACTAGGATCAAGAACATGAAACATGCAAAAACATTTTCTTGTTAGTGGTGTGTTGTTTCCTCTTTTTTTTTTTTGGCCTTTTGTGGAATATTGGTTTGTCCATTTTTACTCTGAGATATATGCACATAAAATAGCTGAATTATCACACACCATGCTTTTAAAATAACTTTGGCTATCATGTAACTTACATCCTTGTGATTTGAAGTTTCTGCCTAATACCTTTTAGCCAAACAACTACTACCTTTTAGCC
>NW_008360303.1:4981512-4984237 GCF_000622305.1 Nannospalax galili
ATAAATAAATAAATAAATTGTATTTTTTAAGTTTGGTTACAAGATAGCAGATTTACACAGGGATTATTCATACTCTTTTCATTTTGGTTAACCCTCCTCTACAGCTATTTCCCTTTCCTATCCCTCCATCTCTCCCCCCTTTACAGCTTTCACTCCCAGGAGTCATCCCAACTACTTCAATATTATCTACATTTTGCTATTTCTGTCCCATAAGGCATTCTGCTACCAATGGCCTTTAGTAGATTTCCAGCCTCCACAAATAAATACGGGCAGCCACCATTCCTCTGGTTTGCTCACAAGAACTAGATGGTATTTCAAATGTGAACTGTCCTTGATAAGCGCAAATACTTGAACATTCTGTCCCCCAGCTTGTGGCACTGTGTGGTAATGGAATCTTTAAGAGATGTGGTTTTAATGGAGGAAGCGTGTCGCTGGGTCCTGCTTTGAGATTTCATAGCCTTGCCCCACTTCCAGTTTCCATTCTCTCTGCTTTATATTTGCAACTGAAAATGTGAACATTCAGCCTCTCTTTCCAGCTGCCATTCCTGCATACTGCCATGTGTCCTTGCCATGATGGACTCTTATTCCTCTTAAATAAATTCTTTCTTCTACAAGTTGCTTTTGGTCACCGTGTTTATCACAGCAACTGGAAAGTAACTAATACAGACTATATTGCTAAAGCCACCATAAACATTGTTTGCATGGTATCACTAAATCAAGCTGGAATTAAGGTGGAAGATACCCCACTGCCAGCTAGCTAATTTTAACAGTGCTAAAAAGTGTTATGCAACTTGTTGGGAGTGAAAGGGCATCAGAAGTTTTACCCAGCAGTGAACTGTATGAACTAGGATACTAAACTGCCAGGAAAGATATGTCCATATTTTAGACAGTGGTATGACTCTCATGGGAGTAACCAATCTCTCATTATTGGATATGAGGCTCACACCATAGGAAAGAATCCATGCGTACCAATAAAAACCCTCTCAAAGGGATTTTTTAGCCATTAAAGTAAGAAGTCTTAATTCTGTTGTTTAGCTAAATTGACATAGCATGGAATTGCCTTCTATACATATGTCTATACCCATAGACAACTACCACTCTCGGTTAGAGAAACCTCTGTTTCCAGTGATCCTCTGATAATGCAGAGACATGTGGCTGAACAAGATGCTGAAAATAGGTTACAAGTTGAGTGTTCAGCCCTAAACAAGACGTGTGTGTGTGTGTGTGTGTGTGTGTGTGTGTCCCATTCATGGCTCAAAGACCTTGTTGAAGAAGAAGTAGAAAGAAGACTGGGACAAGGGCTGAGAAACGTCACTGTAATTTTTAACTCTTAACAACTACAGATGAGTATACTGGGTCTGCACTATAATGGGCCCATCACCAGCCAGGTATGAATTACAGAAGGGCCCAGGGAAGCCTACTACTCCCTATTGAGCTGCTTCTTACTGACAGGGAAAGTGGGAGTCATTCGTTTTCAGATTCATACCCCCTGGGGAACCTATTAGGCTCCAATGGATAACTCCAATTCAGCATCACACAAATTAAATGGGTCATAAAATAAAAATCATGAATCTGGGAAAGCAACAGGTAATGACAGGGGTGTGATAGAGATGGGAGGTAAGAGAAGTTAAAAGCCATGAATAGAATGCATTATGTACATGTCTGAAATTGACAAAGAACTAAATAAAAAAATGAACACGGTAATATCAGTTTTCATTAAAAAGATATATTAGATATAAAATTATAAGTGTAGACATATGTTATATAATTTATAAGTGTCAAGTCTGAGTTTTGTACATATAAGCAATTTCAATAGCATATCAATTAGTAGCTATCATCTAAATATGTGAATATGAATTGTGTGATGCAAGATATATGAATAGGTCAACAGTATAAAGAAATGTATATTTAATTGTAATATTGTTATCTTTGTCAAAGTTGTTTTTGTTCTAAACATTTTATGTTAGATATGATGTACTAAGAAAAAATAATTTTCCTTCTGTAGAATTATTTGTAAATTTTCTGATGTATAAATGTCATTGAAATTTTTATAATACATACATATATAATAAAAATATACTCATGTAGTTGTGATAGTGATGAGTTATCCTCTCACCCTAGACCAGAGCATAGCATATACAATAAGGTCACCATGAAAAATTATATTTTTATAGATGATATCAGACAAGAATGGAAAGGGCTTTGTTTTAGTTTTGAGGACCATGTTTTTAATTCATACACATAAAATATACCTATGGTCAGGATATTCTTACTAACGCACCCCACATCTCCTTGATAAGAAATCTTTGTTCACTTGGTATGTGTAGCTAAATATCACTTCTAGACTCTAGCATGTTAATATCTTTACAGTCAGAGTTATCGTCTCTATATTTTTAAACATTCCTTTGTTATAGAAAATCTTGCATCGAATGGCTGTTACAACATAAATGGAATTTCTCAAAATTTTGATAAAAGCTCTTTGGGGACCAATAAGAATGGTATGAGTATGGGGGCAGTGAGCAGGTCAGTTATAGTTGAATAACCACAGTATTTCCTATATATTTTGATAATTTGATACAGGGCAGTATTTCAAGGGACATCTAGTTGCCTATTAAAATCATTTTAATCATTTGGTTGCAGTGGCTGAAGTTCAGGGATCAGGATAAAAATATTTGGTGTGTAAAACTATATATATATATAGTCCAACAATATAATTTTAATTGCC
>NW_008360303.1:4984283-4992409 GCF_000622305.1 Nannospalax galili
ATATATGGAACCACAAGGGTTTTTTATTGTGTGTGTGTGTAGTATGTATATTTATGTTTGCAAGTATATGCGTGTGAGAGTATACAGGCATGAGTGTGAGTGTTCATGTGTGGGAATGCATGCAAAAGTCAAAAGTCAATCTCAGATGTTGGTCCTAATTTTACACCTTCTTTTTAGAGACCCTCTTTCTCACCACTACTAATTTTTGGATAGCTGCCCATGAGCTTTGGGGGATTCTCCTATCTGCCTCCTCACCTAGACATGCCAGGATTACAAATCTATGGTATCACATCAGGCTTTGTATGAGTTCTGTGGCTCTGGCTCTCAAGTCATGTTTACATTGTCATGGGAAGTATTTTATCCACTCAACCTCTAGATTTTATTTCTTTTTAAATTTTAGTTCCAAAATGGATCAAATCAATCAGGTTTCACAAAATATTATTCTACTCTATTTACCTGTAAAATGATGCTCATTCAAACACTCCCACTCCGCTCACGCCCACCCCCCAGATAACATCTATTGCCTAATTTCCCCCTTCCCGAATTCTTTCTTTTCATTTATCTCTGTGTATCCTTTCCATTTTCCTGTCTCATGGTGTTACATGAGAATATATACTCACATATAAGATACTGGTGCTACAATCTGCAAATGAGGGAGAACATACATTCCTTGCTTTTCTGCATTTGTGTTACTTCACCTAGTATAATAGTCTCTGGTTTCATCCATTTAATTGAAAATTTCATAATTTCATCTTTTCTTACTGCTGAGTAGAACTCCATGGGGTAAATGTACCCATTTTCATTATCCATTCATCAGTTGAAGGACATTTAGGTTGAAAGGAGGGAGGGAAATGCAAGGGACCACTGTGGGGGAAGGCGGGAAGTCAGGAGAGGAAGGATGGTGGGAGGCAGGTGTTATTGGCAGAGGGTTGGGATAATGGGGGAGCTGGAACTGAGAAGAATTTTCAGATGGGAAGAAAAAGGCAAGAGATAAATGAATCTCCCGGGGCTAGGGAACCCAGAGGGTAATGTGATCCCCTGAAACCCCATGAGAAACACACATATTGTGTCTAAATACTAGTGCATATGTATACCTAGGGGCTGTTTGACACTGAACACAATGCCAGACAGAAGAAACATCCCTTTGCTTGTTAAGAGTGACCCAGGAGACTCCCAAAATAATACAGGCTATTGCCAAAGCTCCTGGTTATCTCCCAGAATTAGTAGATAAGAATCTACTGCTGAACATTGAATATACTTTTGATACAGGAATTGGATCAACCATCTTTTTTATTTTGTTAACTGAATTTTTCTGAATTTAATATCTAGTTTATATTAGATTTGAAATGTCAGTCATTAGGTTCAACAGTTAAGTAACATCAAGCATACTCATATTGGTGAACAACTGTCACCACCATCAATCTTCAAAAATACTTTTCTTTTTTATTGAACTTTCATAACTTTCATACAATATATTTTTATCATATTAAGACCTACTCCCCTAACTTCACCCCTCTTAAGTCCCCTTCACTGAACATCAGGTACTTTGTCATATATGTTAAGGCCTAACAAACCAAGATTGTGTCTGTAAATGTTCCTCAGTGCGTAGCTAAGGTTGGAGACTTTTCCCCACTTCCCCATTTCTATGCTGGGACTTTACCAGGCTTGAGTTTTCATAGGTCTTCTGCGTGCTCTTATCATTGGGTAACATCCCAGCTGTCTGGAAAACTGTTTCTTGTTGTCACCAAACACCTGTGGCTTTTGCAATCTTTCCATCCCCTCTTCCACAATGGCTCCTGAACCTGCAGTGGCAGGTTGATAAGGATGTCCTATTTGGGTATAAGTACTCTGTAGTCTTTTATTTCCTGCAGCTTTGCCAGTTGTGGCTGTGTGGGTTACCCATCATCTGTTTCACTAGGAAGCTTCACTGATGTGGTTGAGAGATGCATTAACATGTCCCCCATTGCTATGTTCCCTGTTCTTCAGGTGTAGAGGTTACATTTTAGGTGTGTCTTTCAAAATGGGCACCTCACAGAAACTTATTTTTTGTATTTGAGGAATTGTGGAACTTTGTAATAGTCTCCATATGTTACAAAAAGCAGCTTCTTTGATTTTTTTTTTTGATTGATTGATTGGAGGTACACTTGTCTGTAAACATAAAGATATGTATTTAGAATGCAATAAGAAATTATATTGTTCTAAGGGTGTGACAAAGCAGGTTTTTCTCTAGGATCTATGGCCTCTATAACCATGTGTGCTTGGCTATATTTATAGTACCACACACAAGTTCTCTACCATTCAATGAGCTTTAAATCAACTGAACAGCTTATGCTGAATAGCTTTAGTGTCAACTTAACACACCTGGGTCAGGGAGCCTCAATTGGGGAATTGCCTCCATAGGAGTGGCCTGTGGCCATGTCTGTGAGGCATCTTCTTGATCGTTGAGTGATGTGGGAGGAACCAGTCCACTCTGGGTGGTACTACCCCTGGGCAGGTGGGTCTGTGTTGCATAAGAAAGAAAGCTGAACATGGGACAGGGGAGCAAGTCAGTAAGTGGTGATCCTCAATGGCCTGTGCCAGCACCTATTTCCAGTTTTCTGCCCTGAGTTCCTACCTTGGGCTCCTTGATGAACTGTGACCTGGCAAAGGTTAGATAAATAAACCCTTTCCTGCCAAGTTGGTAGTGGTCAAAGTGTTTTGTCACAGTGATGGAGAAACAAGTTAGAACACAGCTGATGATTACCATCAAAATAAAAGTGTCTTTACCTCACCAGTAGAGATTATTTGCAGGGATGATCATTGCTGTTGTTCAGAGATTTTACAGATGGATGAAATCATTGGTTGGTTTTTCTGTTTTGGAAGTTTGCATAGTATCTTCTAATTCTATGGGAGTAGTCTTGAGGGAGGAGGCTTCCAGATCAGTTCCAGCCTAATTTTTCAAAGTCTTTTGTCTGAAGTATGGCCTGTTTTCATGAGTAAGTCTTACCTTCAAGATCTGTGAGGCAATCAAGGGATGTGGCAATTGCCTGTTATTTTGAAAGTCACTCAGTCTTTACTGATCAAAAGCTTAAAAAGAGTTTCCCCCTGTCTGACATTGTGTGTGTGTGTGTGTGTGCGCGCGCGCGCGCGTGCATGTGTCTCCTGTCTCCAGGTTCCTTCCCTGAGTTCTTACCTTGGGCTCCCTGATGAACTGTGACCTGGAAAATGTAAGCTGAATAAACCCTTTCCTCCTCATCTTGGTATTTGTCAGAATATTTTGTTACATCACTGGAGAAACAAACCAGAACAAACTCAATAAAATATATTAAAAAAAAATATTTATATGAGCAGGTTCCCAGGAGCTTGTAGGACTTTGTTTCCATATGGTCATGTACTTCCTCCCTGGCTGTGAAGGACAGACTTGAGCCTAGGGTGAAAGTCTTATTGACAGCCATACAGCAGGCCTGAGGCAACGGCCCAACTGCTGGAGCCACAAGGAATGCCTTGTGACATTTTGCTCCCATTGGCAGATCATGAGACTGATGCCTAGAGCTCACCACTCCCTAATCACCACCCTTGGGTACCTCACCTTTAAACTACTTACTGTACTGTGCACCACCCTTGGATACCTCACCTTTAAACTACTTGCTGTGCTGTGATTGGACCACTACCCCTATATAAGCTTATGCCTTCCTGCAATAAACCAGATCTGCGTCACTGGACTTAGTCTCCTGTGTCTGAATGCGGCTCCGATGACACAGTCTCCTCACCAGCCCTGGGGTATGGACCGGATGACTGATCAGGGGAACTAAGAGAGCAGGAGAGTGGCCATAGCCGGAGGAGAGCAGCTGCTTACGACCACACCTGGCTCTTACAATCTTTCTGCTCCCTCTTTCACAATGGTCCCTGAGCCTTGGTTGAGTGAAGTTTAATAAAGGAATCCTGTCCAAGGACCAGTATTCAGCAGACTCTTGATCTCTCCACTTTGGTTGTTTGTGACTTTTTGCATTCCTGGCCCTCAGCTGCATTAGGAAGCTTCATTATTGAGAACTGAGAGATTCATAGTGTCCTCTTCTTTATCCCTTTTCTATGTTCCATGAGCCTTAGGTATAGAGGTGGCATTGTAGATATGTCACTTAGGCCTGGGCAGCAACAAACCTGGATGAGCTAGCTTCTTGGTAGTAAGATGCTGATTCCTTTGGTTTTATGCCAAGAAGTGGCATAACCAGATCATGTGACAGAGTTAATTTTAGTTCTTTTAAGAGTTATGCACACTGATTCCCAGAGTGGTTGTACCAGTTTGCAATCCCACCAAAGAGTAGATGAGGGTTCCACTAATCCCTGTATCTTCACTAGCATTTAGTGTCATTTGTTCTCTTGACCTTAGCTATTCTGTCTGGAATTGGAAGAAATCTTAAAGTAGTTTTGATTTGCATTTACCTAATTACTAAGGATGTTGAATACTTTTAAAGGTATTTCTTAGCCATTTTATTACTCTTGTGAAAGCTGTCTGTTCAGATCCCTACCCCTCTTTTTAATTGGGTCTTTTGATTTCTTATTCATTTTTTGAAATCTTTGATTATTCTGCATATTAATCCTCTATCAGGTGGTGATTTAATTCCATTCAGTGGACTTTTTCTTTACTGGATTAGTTGTGTCCTTTTCAGTTTAATTAGGTCCCATTTGTCAATTGTCGACTTAATTCCTGAGTGATGGAAATTCAATTTAGAAAGGTGACGTCCTTTCCCTCACTTTTATCTTGTAGGGTACCATCTATGTATTCTTCTAACAGTTTCAGCATTTCAGGTTTCACACTGAAGTCTTTGTTCCATTTGGAGTTGAGTTTTGTTCAGGTTGATAGTTGTGGGTCTAAATTTACTCCTCTACACATGGAGATCCACTTTAGCTAGCACCATTTGTTGAAGATGCAGTCTTTCCTCCAGTGTGTGTTCATGGCACCTGTTTCAAATATCAGGCAACTGTAATTTATTGTGCTCATGTTTAGGTCTTTTATGTTGTTCCATTGATCTACATATTTGTTTTTGTGCCAACACCATGCTGGTTGTATAAATATAGCTATGTATTAGAGTTTGAAGTCTAGTATGTTAATCCTCCAGCACTGGTCTTTTTCTTCTGGACTACATTGACTTTTGGGTCTTTTTTGAGTCCATATAAATTTTAGAATTTTTTTTTCTGGAAGAATTTAATGGAGATTTTGATTGGGATTGCACTGAATCTATAAATTGCTTTTGGTAGGCTAGTCATTTTCATATTAATTCTACCAATCCATTAGCACAGATTACTTGTGTCTTCCAAAATCTCTTTCTTCAAAAAGTATGTCTTTATTGTAGAGGGCTTTAATGTCCTTGGTTAGGTTTATTACTAGATCTTTTTATTTAATTTTGAATAGGAGTATTACTCCTCTGTCTCTGAAAGTTTGTTATTGGTATATAAAAAGGCTAATGACATTTGCAAACTGATTTGTATCTTGCTGCTTCTCTGAAAATGTTGAACTTTTTAGTAGTTTTCTGGTGCAAATTTTGAGATATCCAATGTGTATCTTATGTATAATACCATATTGTCTGCCTCTAGGGACAATATGACTACTTTCTTCCAGTTAGTACTCCTTTACCTTCATTCTCTCATTGTCTAGCTAGCATTTCAAGGACTTGTTTCTGATTTTTATGGAAATGTCTCTCGGTTTCCTCCATTTAGAATGTTGTTGGCTGTGGATTTGTTGTATATAGCCTTGATTGTTTGGATGTATGTTCCCTCCAGTCAAATTCTCTCTAGGTACTTTATCATGAATACATACTGAATTTTGTCAAAGGCTTATTCTTGATCAATTCGAATGAGCACATGGTTTTTGTCTTTAATTCTATATACATGTTGTATTACTTTTATTGATTTATGCATATTGAAACTTCCTTGCATCTCTGTGATAAAATCACCTTGATTATGGTGGAAGATCCTTTGAGATATATTTGTTTGTTATTTGTGAGTACATTATAGGGAATTTTTACATATATGTTCATTGGGGATATGGTTCTGTAGTTCTGCTCAGCAGAAGAGGAAGCAAAGTCATTGAGGAGCACAGTTTTCAGGATTCCATCCATAAATAATGGAATGCCAGCCTTCACTAGATGTTGAAAGACATGTAAAATGAATTCTCTATTATCTCCAAGGGAGTCTTTCCAAGGAAACCTTGATTTTACCTCAGGACAACTGATTGCAAACTTCTGAGCTCCATTGCTATGAAAACAAATTTCTTTTATTTAATCTGTGAAAATACATTTCTGCTGTTTCTGATAATAAATTATTAATTAAAACACCAACAGAAAATTAACATAATTACTGATGAGCAGACATTGATATAAGTGTAGGTAACTAGCAAATTGATAAATTGATTAATTGAAAAGAAGAAAACTGAGAAAGAACTGAGAAACAATGAGACAACTGAGATTCTAACTCCATTTCCATGAACATATTGTTTCCCAGAAAAATATGAGCCTTCACAATTTTTCCCTATGCTAAATATTGTAAGACCCACTTTAAGCTCCTACAGAAAGTCATTTTTTAATTATTAGATTTCTTTTCTTTTTAAATTTATTTTTTTCTAATCTTTTTAACCTTGGCAACTTTTAGTGATTAATGTAAACATCAATTATACAAGCATTTTAGTACATACAGAAATGGAGGTGATATACATTAGTACTATAACTGAATTTCTGTTACATATTTTCTTTTAGGATGAGGAAAAAGGGAAGGCATCTTGTCAAAATTATATGTTGTGTCTCTTTCCTCATTAAATAAGGGGGGAAATCTGTGTCTATTTATTATTAGAGATTCTCTTAAGTGGGAAAACCATGATGGAGAGGTGAGACAATGCGAGAGATAAATAATGCCTAGCTATTTGTGAAAACCAGAGGGAACCATATTACTCCTACAACCTGGTGACCAATTATACATAGCAGATCTAGAAATACATGTCTAAGTAAAATTTATCTGAGAACAATTGGTCTTTGCCCAAGATTTATCTACATGACACACAGTAACTAAAAGTACCAGACTGGTGGAACTAACCTTCTTGGATGTTTAACAGACATACTTTGAGTCCTATAATAATTTGGTCAGAGGGACATAAAGGACAATTTTTGTTCCTTGCCCTCCTAGGTCGACTAGTTCTGAGGGACTATGAGCATCTCTCAAAATGTCCTGAAACTGTGGTGAGTGACCTGTCCTCTTGATCAAGGAGTCCGAGGAGACCCCATGAGATGGACTTGAACCAGTATCTAGTCTACAAAGGGGAGGGTCAACACAAAGGATCCATTTCCTCCATGCTTCCAAGAAAAGCCAACCATGGTTGAGCAGGACCTTTTAGGTATCTTCACATAGGTGGAACTGGTAAAAGAAAGGAGACAAGGGCTCCTCCCAAACCCATGTGACCCCTGAGGAACAGATCCTCAAACAATCTTAAGCATAAAAATAAATTGGTTTATCTGGGCCAACTGTATGGACTTAAACACCCCCCCAAAAAAGTATAACTAAAGATTAAAGGGGCCAATATAATTTCTTAAGGGTCCATATGCATAGCTAAAGGCTACATTAAAAGCAACAATGCCAGATAAGAGATACCTTCGTTTGAGTTGTTGCTCAGGGTGACCAAAGGGACTCTCAGATAGTAACCCAGCATAGAACTGGGAAAATGAACATCAGACCCCAATCTTATCTAAAGGAATACTGACAACTGATTGCTGCTAGATGAAAAACAGCTGACCCTCCTAAAACAAAGACCTCTAGATAGGCTGACTAGATTCACCAAAAGGGCAAGTAGTGGGGAATGGCTGGGGTGCAGACAACACAGCAGACAGTAGCAGGGATATCAGAGAATAAGGGCTCTAGTAGGGGGAGGGAGGCTATGGGAAGGTGCCATCTTGGAAGTGGGTATATAGTTGAATAAGATACTTTGGGATGTTCTGTGTGATACACACAAAAAAAGAAAATCAACAAATTAAAAAAAATGTATTATATTTGAGGAGGAAGCATGGAGATTTACATCATGCTAATTAGTAGAGTTGATAAACATTACCATTGAAATCTACCCGATGACTTTATAGACATACACAGGTGCCAAGGATCCGAGTGCA
>NW_008360303.1:4993003-5003122 GCF_000622305.1 Nannospalax galili
ATTCAACTGTAAACCTAAAAATTTACAGCCAATTTTGAAAGACATACATCTTAGCTCTGGAAATTGTTATTGAATATGTCATTGCTGTTGTAATGAAATGCTTCTTCTAAGCATGTTGTTATTAAATAAATAATTAAAAAACATTCATTATAACTATTATAATAGCATGTCATAAAAAGGAGCATCAACCATCTATATTCTTGTGTGTATCCTGCATTTCAATCTTGACCTCAAAAAACATGGAGAAATGTAAAGAAAATTATGTGAAAGTGTCCTCTCCTTAAATTTCTTAGCGTGAGATCTTTTGGCAAGAGAAACATTGTATTACTTTATTGATAATTATGGTGCAACAAATATATCATAGATTAAATAATTTAAGAGGGATACAATGTCCATTTGAGTTTGAACATAGAAAAATTAAAATTAATGATTGTAGGGGTAGTGGGTATCATTCTGTCCAGTCCTGTAGTCACTGATAAGTTACCCTTGTTCCAGGATTTTACCTGTCCCAAAGCTCAGGCAAGAAGCTCTATCCTCAGTGGGCCACATATAAAGAGATGATGAAAACAAGAGGGGCTCTTGTTCAGAAGAAGGTTTCCAGTGGAGATGGAGGGGAATACAGAGGGGAATCACAGAGAGACTAAAATTTATCTCAAAATGTGTGAAACTGTTAAACAATAAAATTTTTAAAGAAACTGAAATTGAATAAGTAAGATTTAGTCTTTGGATTAAACATTGAACAGGATAATTCATATTCTATATAGCTATCACAGTATTAATTTACATTTTCTTTCATAAAAGTAAAGTGGATTAAGGGGTTTGATTTTATAGTAAACATGATTCTTATGTTATAGAAATTTGTAATATGTTTATCATGAAAAATATCAAATGACGGACTGGAGAGATGGCTCAGTTTTTAAAGTGCCTGTATGCCAGTACGAGGATGTGAAGTCAACCCCAATAACCCTGTAACCCCAACTTTAAAAGGCAGAGGCAGGGGCTAGACAGATGGCTCAGTTGTTAAGAACACTGGTTGTTCTTGCGGAAGACCTGGTTTCGAATCCCAGCACCCACATATCGGCTAACAACTGTCTGTAACTCCAGTTCCAGGGGATCTGACACCATGATACGGGTGCATTTACCTACATGCAGGCAATAAACGCATACACATTAAAAAATAAAAAAACGGCAGAGGAAGATGGATCTCTTGGGCTTTTTGGCAGGCTTACATGGTAAAATGCAGGCCAGTTAGATACTCTGTCTCAAAAAATAGAGTTGATAGCTCCTGAGGAATGACATTTGAGTTTAACCTGTGGCCTCTGAATGTGTACACAAACACCCCCCGACAAACACATACACACCCAATGTTAACGTGAACCCACATTCACACACCCCCACATACAAAAATATCAAATAGTAGTTTTTGCACTAGTGGAAAGTTTTCTCAGAGTTTTATCAGATGCTGGAGTATCACTTCAAAAAATTATTTATATCATTTCATAATTCAACTGAGCTCCAATGGCAAAGGTTATATGTCATTCTCATCTCTTATATTAATGAAGTCAAAGGAAATTTGTGTTACAGTCTCTATCTTCTTAAATAATAAAGTATGTCATAAGGTACTTCTTTAACTCTGAAAAATATAAAGGCGCATAACTTAGTTGTCAGACTTTTAGGAAAACAAGTTTCTTTCTCTATGAAATGCATGGCATAAGTTCAATATTGTTTTCAAAATTGCACTAGAGCAGTGGAAAGAATATATATAAAGGATGCACAGGGCTAATGATCTAAAATTCAAAAGCTTATCCACGTGTCAATCATAACTCAGTCAGCCACAGAAGAGTTTGCTACTATGTTCATAGCTTGTAGATTGAAAATATATCATATTGATGATTTCTTTTACCTTGTAAACAATTCAACATTTTTCTATAAACGAGGGGAAAATATCCAGTAAATTTATTTCATATGTATGGTTTTCTGTTCTGTCATTTAGATTTCCTTTCTCACAGTGAAAGCCATTCAAAATTACACATTTTTTAATGCTGTCTTTATAAAAATTATCTTTTTGTTTCAAGGATTCAGTCCGTAATTATCTAAGCAAATTATAAGTTTTGTGAATTTACATTAATTACAAAACTATTCCATTTCTTTACACTTTATAATTATTTAAATGTATTTAATGTTATTATAGTTGAGTGGTACTTTCGTAATGTCAATCTGTTTAGGTATCAGTTCCTTCACCTCTTTTGTATAACTTGGGCAATGTCATTTAAAAATGTGCACCATGCATTATTTAGAATCATATGCACATGTTTCAGACTGTACTTGCTTAGGTGTGGGTATGTTAAGTGTTGAGTGACTAGGTAAAGCAAGGTTAAAAAATAAATCATTTAAATTAAATTTTCTAGCAGCCTCAAAAGTAGACTTGAAAAAATTTATATTCAACATCGTGATATGTGCATATTTAAAGAGTATTTAAAGATGATTATTAGTTCCTTTCTTAAAAGAATTTGCTTTCTAAGATGGGCCAATGAAACCAGAATTGCTTTAGAATCTGACTACCTTCCAATTTACCTTCCAGAAGCTGAAAGTATCTTTGTTTCAGACTTTTGTCAGATGATTCTTGATAAGCTGTGACAGTGAAACAGTGACAACAGGCAAAATATTGATATCGTAGACTGAGCAGAGGGCAACCTGTTGAGTAGCTATGTAAGTCTTTAAGAGATAAAAATTTTAATATCTAAATCTCCTATTTCTAGTGGATACGTTTACATGTTAAAATGTACTGTCTGTATTTGTTCCTTTAGTGCAACAATAGTCAATATGATTTTTTTTTCTTTAAAATTTTATTGAGTTTTTGTGCATTTCATAAATAGTTCTTAATCAAATTTAGACCCCCCTCTCCCCACCTATTCCCCTGAGTCCCTTCACCAGACCTCATGCATTTTGTCATATAGGTTAAATCTATCAGGTCAAGCATATGTATCCATATGACTTTTGGTGCAAGTTCTTCCACTGGAGTCTAGTCAACCTATCCGGAGATCTTAAAGGAAATCTCTCCCTCACCCAGAAGTACTCAGTTGCCAACAATCTCCAGGATAAGGCCTGAGCCCCTATCCATTTCCCTTTCTCCACATTGGGCCATAGTCTGACTGAGTCAGTATAGGTCTTGTGCATGATGCCATCATTGCCATAAGTTCAGATGAGCAAGGTTTCAGAGGCCTGAAAGCCTCTGTCTCCCTATGTTCATGGACCAACCCTTGCTCTTACAATCTATCCTCCCCTCTTCTACAATGATCCCTGAGCCTTGACACAGTGAAGTTTAATAAACGAGTCTCTGTAGAAAGGAAAGGACTATTATGGTAAAAATCAATAAGCAACAAGGAAGAGTGTAAAGTTCAAGTCAATCAGATAAAAGAGGATGTGTTATGTGAAATTACAAAAACTCAATAAAATATATTTAAAAAATAAATATCAAGTGAAGGAAAAAAACATTTAAATTTGTCTAGGATTCCTATCTCCTTGCATATTTAGAATTTTCAGTTATGATATAATTAAATATATTTTCAAGTGTATTTGTCAATAATATAAATTCATAGAGAATTCCATTAATGACCAGAAAACTCAAGAGGTTAGATACAATTCTTAAAAAAAAAAAAAGATGAAAAAAGGCGTTGCAAAGTGTAGGACTCTAACAATGGCATTAGAGCTATCCTAAAATAATATTTAAAATATGTTAGTGCACATGCCCTGCCAACCTCAGACCCAGTTGGGCTCCATCTTCTTTAATCAGATTCCTGAACTAGCTCCTTAACCCAGACTAGCTAAATATGCTACCATAGATCTCTATGTCAAACCCCAGGAGGCCACCCCACTGACAACTTCCCAGCCTTTGGATCAGGCAGACAGAACTGCTCAGAAAGGACTCTGACCAGTCTACTACCCTGTAAGAACTAGAAACACCCACTAATTTACCTTACATACCTGAACAAAAAGTAATTAAGCTACATAAACAATATTAATAGACCCAGAATTCAATTAAGCAAAAGCAGAGTAGAAGTTCCTGTTGGACACATGAGCTTAACAAAGAACATCCATCTGCCCAAATGGCAATGCATAAACACAAACAATATGAAAAAAACAAGAAAATATGTCCTCAACAAAACCCACCAGTCCTATGGACGTTTACTGCAATGTGAACAACCCTGAAGAACCCCAGAACCCAGAATTTAGAAGAACAATCATAAACATGATCAAAGAACTTCAAGAAAACACAAACATCTCAACTTAAAGAGGAAAGGAATAAACTTATGATGGAAGCCCAAGAATATACAAGTATGCAGCTTAATGAAATACCAAAAATAAATCATAACTTGAAAAGTGAATTCACAAAAGTGATACAAATAGTGAAGAAAATCCAAAGGAAATGAACATGGGATTTTAAAATTCAATAAACCAATTAGATATAAAAACAGAAAGTCTCAGCAGAATAAATTAAATGGAAAACAGAATATGAAGATTGGGTGATAAAGTTGAAGATCTGGACTCCTTAAGCAAACAGTATGCAAACACATACTGAGAGAGAGAGAGAGAGAGAGAGAGAGAGAGAGAGAGAGAGAGAGACATACAGACACATGAATGGAATACTCAGGAAATACCAAAACCAGGTAAAGATACAACCAAAAAATAAAAGTATAGACCAATATCTTTAATGAACATAGATGTAAAAATTCTCAACAAAATATGTGCAAACCACATACAGACACACATCAAATGATCATCCACCATGATCAAGTCAGTTTTATTCCAGAAATGTAGGGATGGTTCAACATACATAAGTCAATAAATGTAATAAAACATATAAATGAACTTAAAGACATAAACCCCATGGCCATCTCAATAGGTGGAAGTAAAGCAACAAAGTACTTACAAACCACATACAGACACACATCAAAAAGATCATCCACCATGATCAAGTCAGCTTTGTCCCAGAGATGCAGGGATGGTTCAATATATGTAAGTCAGTAAATGTAATAAAACATACAAAAATGAATTTAAAGAAAAGAACCACATGGTCATCTTAGTAGATACAGAAAAGGCCTTCGGCAAAATCCAGCATGCATTCATGCTAAAAGTCCTAGAAGGAACTGGTCTCAAGGAAACATACCTAAGCATAATTAAAGCTATATACACTAAATCCATAGCCAACATCATTCCAAATGGAGAAAAACTGGAAGCATTCCCTTTAAAATGAGGAGACAGGACTATCCACTATCTCCACTCCTTTTCAATATAGTGCTTGAAACTCTTGCAAGAACACTAAGACAAGAGAAGGAAATTAAAGGAGTACTAATTGGAAAAGAAGAGGTTAAATCATGTCTATTTTCAGATGATATAATATATCTAAGAGATCCCAAAAATTCCACCAGAAAACTGTTAGAAATGATTAATACTTTCAGTAAAGTGGTAGGTTACATAATCAACTTACAAAAATCAATAGCCTTCCTATATCCTCATAAAAAGAAATCAGAAAAAGCACTCCAGAAAATCCCTTCATTCACAATAGTTTAAAAAAATACATAGGAATAATCCTAACCAAAGACATTAAAGATCTCTACAAGGAAAGTGTCAAGTCTCTAAAGAAAGAGAAAGAGGAAGGCACTAGGAGATGGAAAAACCTACCATCCTCATGGATTGGTAGAATCAATTTGGTGAAAATGACCATCTTGCCAGAAGCAATTCAGAGATTCAGTGAAACCCCAAACAAAATACCAATGACATTTTTCACAGAACTTCAAAAGAACTGGGAAAACCAGAGAAATATTGGGCAAAAAGAAAAATCCTGGAGGGATCACCATATCATATCTCAGATTATATTACAGAGCTATAGTCATAAAACAACAGGGTTTTGACAAAAAACAGATACATAGATTAATGGAACATAATATAAGGACCAAACATGCAATTTCAGCCACCTGATATTCAAAAAAGGTGCTAAGAACATCCATGGCTCAGGGAACATTGCAGAAGAGGGGTGACTAATAACTCTAGTTCTAGGGGATCTGAAGCCTTCTTCTGACCTCCGTGGCATTGCACGACATGGGTGCACTTACATACATTCAGGCAATATGCTCATATACATAAAATGAAAATAATAAACAAAATAGTTTTTTTTAAAAAAAAGTTTACAAGAGGCCAGAAGACTCACCCTGAATGTACATAGCACCATTCTGTGGACAGGGGACACAGACTGAATACAAATTTCAAAACAAGGGAAACAATCAAATCAAAATGATTCATTTTTCTTTGTTTCCTGATTATAAAGAAAATGTGAAAAGCTTCCTAAAATTCTCCCTGACAAGCCTTCAACGACATGATGGACTGTATCCTCTTTCAATTTTTCACTCAATCATAAGTGAAACAAAAGTCCTTTCTTCCTTAAAGTTGATTTCATCAGGCATCTTTCACATCAACAAGGAAAGGGATGAATATGCTATGTTTTGTTTCCACTATGTAAGGTGTCTGTTATATATGCATTTTCTGTTGCTTTTACTATTGTACCAAATTTTAAAAACTGATAACTTGCTTTGATGAAATATACAATGAACAATGAAATGAAAATTTCTAACACCCATGTTATGAAGAATCATATTCAATGATCATTAATTTAATCCATGAAATTACTATAAAAATTTCAGTGTTCTCTCAATATTTCTACTGATATAACAGACATACCGCAAACAATCTTAGCTTTAATTATTATAAAACTTACTCTGTGTAGTACTGATTTAATTAATCATTCTTCCCAGCAGAGGCAGAAAATACTATTTAAATGATAGAGTTGAATAATTAATTATATTTGTAATATCAAAGATATCACATCCTTTGAAATCACCTAACACTTGAATGGCTTTAATGGTATGAATATAGTGATGAAAATTCTGAAGATTTTATACCAAAAACAAGAATTCAGAGTCAAAGATAAGAAAAAAAGAATATCACTGCCTTCTTTCAACTTCAGCTGTTAGATTTGAGTAGAAAGGAAAGTAATACATACGCATTCATTAAGCCTTCAGTAAAAGCAATGCTCTCAAAGGCAGTGATTTCTGTTAGACCTAAAGCTGAAGGAAACAGTGAAGGAAGAGATAAAATATGTAACGTATTTTAATATTTGTATTGAGTAAAAATTTGGACAGGGCATGCGTGCTTAGATTTGATAATGTGCATAGCCATTCTGAAGTAGACATAGTGGACTGTTCATAATATTTAATGATTATTGAGATGTGATAATGGATAAAAGAGACATTGTAGTCACTGACACCTGTTTTGATAGCTTCTTTGTCTGTTTGAGGTGCTTATGGCTGGATAGTATTGCCTACATGCCAAGAGAAAGATATGAATTGTTCTCTATTCTACTTTACTTTTTTGCTTTAGGTAAAACAGTGTAGTAAGAGAAAGGTAGGCTTCAAGACTCTTGTCATCACACCTGCTGGTAATGGTTTAGAGACAAGCCTTTCTGGGGCATCCTGTATTCTGTTCAGGTTTTTCTACTACCCATATCCTGACATGGAATAGGACCACTCATCACCTGGAACTTCATAAATACAACATTGATCATGTTTCTTCTGTCCTTGGATTCTAATTTTTCCTAGTGATGATATTATTTTTTTATATGGTATTCTACTAAATTACCCAGAATTCTTTGAACTCATGTTATATCACAGTTATGTTGAATTTGTATTCTCCTACTTCAACTTCTCCAGGAGCATGATCACAGGCTTAGATTGCCATGCTCAGCTTTTAACTTAGTATTTAAAAAAATTTTCTTGTTTATTTAATGTTTGTGCTTATTAGCAAAGATGATAACATTTCATTTAGTGGAGAAATCCAAGTTAATATCTATATATGAGTTGTCATTCATCAACACAATGATATAAGGGATCACTGGTTGTTCAGAATTTTTGTTTCCTATTTTTCTGATTATTTTCTTCTTTCTTTTCATCTCAGCCCTTCTTCTCTCTCCTCTACCCCTTTTTTTCCTTTTCCTTTTGTTCTAGAATGGAAACAAAGAGAATGGTATAATGTTATATCTCTGAACATGACTCAGTATTCATGATAACATGAATGTGCTGAAAGAAATCAACAAAATCAATCTATATGTGAGATAATGAAGATTCTTGTACAATGAAGAAAGGACTAGATGCTGAAGTTTGTGGTGAAATTCAAATACTTCAACTTAGCTCTCTTCTATCTCTTCTCCCCCAGGCACTGGTATCTTACTTTTAGAAAAAAGAATATATATGACCAATTATTCTTGAGCCCAATCAATTTTGAGTGCTTAAGATGAGTCCCTAATAACATTTTATATAGAATATTTCACAATATAGTATTTAAATAAATTGTATCTTATCAACTGAATCAGTGGTCCCCATTGTTCCAACATACAGAGACATAACACGGTAAAAAGAAAAATTTAAGCCATATAGTTCTTTCTTGCTTTGAAAAGTAATTCTTATTTTCTGTTCTGTAAGTATAAGGAAGGAAGACTACGGTACAACTCCATTGAAAGTAAATGGTCATTAAATGGAGGAAGAAATAGAACAATTTAGCTTCACCTAATAATACACAGCCACGGTTCACAGAAGCAGTCTTCAAAATACTAGCTGCTTTCCCAGAATCCCTAAAAAGTTAATGCTAATAGAAAAAGTAAATTTTTTTTTGTTGTTTATTGCTTTGCAAATTCAATCCAATTGTATTCCTCATGTGCAGTGCTGCCTATATCTGGTGCTATGGCACAATTAATGTAACTAATAACAACAAACATTAAGTAAAAGCTTGCTAGGTGCAGGCACTTTACATGGGCAATCTAATTTAATTTAATCACCACATCAGCCCAATTTGATTAGCAATGCATAGATAGTAAACTGAAGAGATCTTACTCTATCCCAGGGACTCTTCCTCCACAAGCTGCTCTGAGCTGCTGTCTCCTGTTGTTGGATCATCAGGGTCAGAAAGAGGTCAGTGAACGCTTTACACTTAAAAATGTGCATCCTGTTGAGTCTTTAGTATACTTCTTTAATATTTTTATAGCACTTATTAATTTAATACATTTAAAGTACTAAAATTATTTGATAGTAGCAGTTTATAGAATATTTCAGTTATGTGAACATATTATAATGAATAAAATAAATTATATATATACATATTTTTATCCAAAATTTTTTCATAGATATATGCCTTGTTAGTTTGATAGATGAAAAGTGCCTGAATATAGCTGGATATGATGGAACATGTCATTAAATCCAGCACTTGGGAAGTCAGGAAGGAAGATCAGGTGTTAAAGGCCAAATTCCATTAAGGAGAAAGCTTGAAACCAATCTGGCTGTTGGAGACACTGCTTTAGAACAAAATAAAATAAAACAAAACAAAAAAGATTGATGCAATACTTATGAAACTAGTCAAAATAGTAATTTAAAATTTTCTATACTAAAACATATTCAGAATTATATAACAATAATTTAAAATTTCAATTTTATTATATTTTATTTATTGTATGTGTGTATGCATGAGCACATGTACATGATTACATGCATGTGGAAGTCAGGAGACAACTTGCAAGTCAATTATCTCCATCCACCATCTGTCTGGAGATGAAACTCAAATGGTCAAAATTGGTAGCATGCATCTGTATACATTAAGACTTCTCACAAGCCCCCAAATTTCCTAACTTAAAAACCACATATTCTATGACAGCCTCTTGAATGCAATAGTTCATTGTTACCCCAGGTAGTGCATACACACAGGCAGTCATTTTACAGTATTAACAAGTAGAATTAGATTGGACAAAACCAGTTGGCTGCACACAGTCCTGATAACCTATTATATTTTAATAGTCTGAGAAAATTACTTTAAAAAGTTACTTTCTTTAATTAGCTATATGCATATGTAATATATATTTTAAAATGTATGTATATATACATTAAGATATATGTGTGTATATGTTTATGTACACACATGATATAATTAAAGAGGAAGGACACCAGAATACACATTGAATATGAGGGGAAGAAATTCTAATTATGTTATTTTTATTAAAAAACTACTGGAAGGATAGGAAGC
>NW_008360303.1:5003254-5010527 GCF_000622305.1 Nannospalax galili
GCTTAAGAAAAAATAAACAGTAAAGGAAAACAAAATAACAGCACACTGAGCTTAAAAGGGAGAGACTGTAACAGGCTGATGTTAGTAGTAAAGAGATTACTATAGTTAAAAAATTTATAAGATATTTGAATAACAGTTAAACATTGATTTCATTGTTTGCTTAATAAATTTAGCTTATTAATTACCGTATAAAGTGATATTTCTCTGTGGGTTATGTGATATTTTGATAAAGTATATATTTTGTAAATGTTTAGATAAGGATATACATTTTTACGATTTTATTGGAATGAAGATATTAAAAAAATTTTCTTACAGCTTTTTTGAAATAAAAACTTCATTATTGTCTAGTCACTTAAAGATGCAAAGTAATGAGGCCGGAGAGATGGCTCAGCGGTTAAGAGCACTAACTGCTCTTACAGAGGACTCGGGTTTGATTCCCAGCACCCACATCGTGGTTACAAACAATCCTTAACCCCAGTTCCAGGGGAATCTGAAGCCCTCTTCTGACCTCCGCGGCATTGCACGACAAGGGTTCACTCACATACATGCAGAGAATACACTCATACACATAAAATAAAATAATAAATTATTTTTAAAAATGCAAAGTAACATTAAAGTATTTTTTAATCTACTTCAATTTAGTACCTATTGCAAACAATTTCACAATGCTTCCCTAGACCCCACCATCCCTAGCCAAATCTAATGACTATTCTATTCTCAAGTTGTGTGAAATCAAAGTGTACTCTAGCCACAACATATATGCAATGATGTAGTATTTGTCTTTCAGCTCCTTGAAACTTAATTTGCTTTTATTTCATAAAAATATTTTATTTATCATTTTTATTTTATGCGTATGAGTGTATTGCCTGCATGTATATGAGTGCACCCTTGTCATACAGTGTCGCGGAGATCAGAAGAGGGTTTAGGATTACCCTGGAACTGGACTTAAGGACAGTCCGTAGTTGCAGTGTGGGTTATGGGAATCAAACCCGAGTCTTCAGCAAGAGCAGTCAGTGGTTTTAACCATTGAGCCATCTCTCCCGCCCAAAGTTGCTTTTATTTCTTAACTCTTATTAATAGTTACAAAATAACCTTGGCTATGTAGATATTTATTCAATAAACTGATCTATTTTCCTTTGGATATGTGCTAATTGCTGAGATTACCAGGTCATTTGGCACTTTCATTTTATGAAGACCCTTCATATTGTATTTTATAGTGTCATCATTATGTGTATTCACACTTTCCATATACTAATATTGTTTTTATTATATATTATTATCTTCACTGTGATGATTTTTACCTTGTTCCTTTGAAGAATTTAACTATGAGCTTTTTTTAAAAGCAATTTTGCTATGTGAGTTTTATTTAAAAATCCATTGCCCATTCCAAAGTTATTAATAATTTCACCAGAGTTCTCTCATATTCATTGTTCAAATCTGAACATTTCTCTTTAATAAAATTTGAGTTGACTTCTGTATGCGATGAGAGGAATCATCCTATTATTTCTCTCTTTCAGGTTGACACCCAAATTTTCCAGTATTGTTAATAATAAACACTGTTTTCTCTGATACATATATTTCTTATTACTTATGCCAAAGGTTAGTAGTAATTTATATTGTCTGCAAACTTATTTGAACATTCTCTCTTTTTTCAGTTAGTATAACTTAAAAACATGTCATGTTGTTTATATTTGAAATACACCTGCTATGTTGATGTTTTTCCAAGTTTTAGTTTCCATTTAATGTATCCTGGCTCTAATGGTAATATTTTCATGCCACTAATAGTAGGACATGGTTTGTTATGCTGTTTCCAGTCTCTTGAGTTGCAGTAATATCCTTCTGATGTTTATTTTTAATACACCATTACAAATTATTTGAGAATTTTATTCATGTACATAATATATTTGGATAATATTCACATTCTCCCTGTCTGTCGAATTCCTCCCAGATCAACCCCCTCCTTACGCAAACCTTCTCAATTTCTTGTCCTCCATTTTTTAAATATTGGCTGCAACATGTGGAATCCAATCTGTGCTGTGATATACTCATTGTTGTGGAGCCACCCACTGGAGCAAGGTCGACCTACCATGGGTCACAGCATTAAAGAAAACTGATTCACTCCCCTAATAGCCATCAACTTTTAGTAGGTCCTCAGCTAAGACTGGGTCTCTTGAATCCCTACCGCATCGATGCTGGAATGTTGACTGGTTTAATCCTATGCAGATCTTACATTTCATCCATAGGTGCTTCAGGTTCATGAGTGCAACAGGCTTGTCATGTACTGAAGGCACTTTTTAGTTCTGTCTCTCTCAAACTCTGGCTCTTACAGTCTTTTTGCCCCCCATCTGAGATGTTCCTTGAACCTTGTGGGGAAAGGATGAGATGTGCTATCTGTGACTTTAATTCCTCAGACACTTATCCTCAGCACTTTTCATCCATTGTGAGTTTCTGCTTTAACCACTGCCAACTGCACAAAGAAACTTTTCATGTGGTCTGAAAACTGTACTAATCTATAGGTATAAAGATGTGAATTTAAAGGACAGTTTGATGTTATCTCCATTTAACAATATAATGGTAGCAGATTAGCACCTGAGATCTATGAGCTCCTCAGTCATGGATTCTTGGATATATTACATTACCAGGCATCTGTTTCCTCCAATGGAGAATGACCTAATACCAATCAGAAAAGAGTTTGTTACTCCCTTAACATTCATGAAGTGTTGGCCGCATGATGACTCTTCTACCCCGACAGCATTCTAATGTACCTTCTGCTACTGCGAAATCTAGTCAACAGGGAGGAAACTTCCTGACCAGTACACGTTTGAATTCTGTATGTTCTATGACAAAGCTGTGATGTCTCAGTAATAGGGTATTACCCAAGTTCTCTTGGGCAACCAATAGCAATGGCAACATCCTGTGTTGTTTTGTGGTTCCACAGAACAATTATTCAGTGGGTGATATCCCATACCTGGCATTGGAATATTTATTTGACAGCCTACAACTTTCTGGTGAAGCTTTATTCTTTGTGTAGGTTTTATATGAAATCTTTTATATGAACATATGTATGAATATATATATATGTGCACATATATATTTATAATATACATATTCATACAAGGGAGTTTTGATCTTGTCCTCCAACATCCCTAGTTCTTTACAATCTCTCTTCTCCCTTTTCTTTGATGATCCATGAACCTTGTAGGGAGAGTATTTATATAATTGCTATATATTAATATTATATATTATTATAATATACAATATATATTATTTCTCTTTCATTTAAAACTGATAATATTGCTGGGTATATCAGTCTGATCTGGCATTTGTAGTATTTCTGAGCTTATAATACATTGGTCAAAGATTTTCCTTTCTCTATTCAAAAATCAGACTTAAAAACCCATAAGGACACCTACTACTACTGAAGCTTCCTAAAATATATATCCATAAAATGTGTTTAAATGGAGTTGTCATGTAACAGGAGGATAATACTTCTTCACAATACAGACCATCAAATAAAATGCCCAGTGCTTGGCACTGAGTATCTATTTTCAAGTTGTTGGTTAGTATGGACTCATAGACCCCACCCCAAACATTGCAGGAGCTTGTCATTGTTCTTGGTTACTTTCCAAATCTTGATGATATCACCCTACAGCTGAAGACACAATATTGTTGAATTATAGAACATGGAAAAATCAATCAGCTACTAACCTGGAAAGCTTCATCCTGACTGGTTAATTTTCAAAGTGCAGAAAAGTGATAGGCTACTGGAAGAGAAATCTAATCATAAATCTTACCCATCTGTGAATACTGGGAGCTACAGAATTGACTGCCCTGGCAGAATATGCCCATTTTTATAGTGGTGGTACGAATGCTATAAGAATAACCAAGTATTTTCTGATAAGATTTAAGGGCAGCACTACAAAATGAAACTTGTACCATTAAGTGGACCAAGAGCTGGGTAAACATAACCTAAGGGGAAAACCTACCACTATTTATTAAAAGAATATAGTATAAAACTTCTTTCTAAGTATTTATGTTTTTATTCAGAGATAACTACATCACTCAACCCTCATGAGAGAAGTTTCTTTTTGTGGTAGATGGCTATTGATAGAAACCGATAACTAGTCAATGTGCAGAAAATAAAACACCGAGAAGTTTGCATCCCTAAACAGGACATCCATATCACACTCCTTGTTCCCAAGGCTTGGAGATTATCATGGGAGAAGAGGTGAAAAGATTGTAAGAGCCATTCGTAGTGGTGCATGCCTTTAAACCCAGCACTCCCAAGGCTGACACAGGTGGAGATCTAGGCCAGCTTGGACAAGTTAGTGAGTTCCAGATCAGCTGGGGATACAGACAAACCCTGTCTCAAAAAGACCAAAACAATTAAAAAGGCTATAAGGATCAGAGGTAGTGATGAGCACAGTAAAACAGTGGAGTCTTTTTGTTTTGTTTAGTTTTGTTTTTTAGGTATGAGAGGATTATTGCCCATTTGAACTAACTGTAGTTGTGACTGTATGCACAATACCTTCACAAAATCAAGACAGAAAAAGTCTAAACATAGATAAGGGAGGCAGTCATGAAGTCTCACACCTAGCTGATGAGTTATGGGCAGTTGATGGCTTCTGAGGAAGAAGAGTCAGTTTTCTTCAGGAATGTTTTCCCTGAAGAGTTAGTCATACTTGAATAAAAGGTTTTATATCTAGGTGCATACTGGCAACAGAGTAGACTCTTATGTTAATGAAAAGGGCACATAATGTTGAAAGGGAATAACAGCTGGGAGCAAAGGAGAAGAATTGGAAGGGAATGACAGATGGGTGATCGAGATGATAAATTTAATTTTTATAGCATTAAAAGTTAAATACATGTCTTAAAAATTAGAGCAAAATTTTCTCAGTTATAAGTAGAGTAGCGGAATCTAAGATATGGTGCTAGAAAGACAGAATATACTAAGCATGAATGAAGTAATTATTTATTTTTAGTTTATGTGCATGAGCATATTGCCTGCTCATGTACGTAGTTGCACTGATGTTGTGCAGTACTCACTGAAGCCAGAAGAGAGGGTTTGATCCCCTCAAATTGGAGGTACAGATATTTGTTAGCCCCCATGTGGGTGCTAGCAACCTAACTTGGGTCCTCTGCAAGTGTAGCCAGTGCTCTTAACCACTGAGCCATTTCTCCAGCCCAGAAATTATTATTTTAAAAGAAAGAAAACATTATAACTTTGTATCAATTAACATCTACACCATCTTTTTAAAGATAGGAATTACTATTTTGTTTCTTTGATTTACAAGTCTGTTTTGTGTCAATACCATGCTGTTTTTATGACTATAGTTCTGTAATATAGATTGAGGTCTGGTTTGGAAATCCCCCAGCATTGCTCTTTTTGCTAAGGATTGCTTTGGCTACCCATGTCTTTTGTACCTCCATATGAATTTTGGGATTAATTTTTCTATTTCTGTGAAGATTTTTATGGAGATTTTGATTGGGATTGCATTGAATTTGTAAATTACTTTTGGTAACCTGGTCATTTTCACAATATTGATTCTAACAATCCATGAGCACAGGTCTTTGCATCTCCTTGTGTCTTCCTCAATCTCTTTCTTCAGAGATTTAAAATCTTCATTGAATCCCTCTTTAATATCTTTGGTTAGGTTTATCCCTAGATTTTTTTTGGAGTTTTTGTGAATGGAGGTGTTTCCCTGAACTTTCTCGTATTACTTTTTATTTGTATATAGAAAGGCTACTGCTTTTTATAGACTGATTTTGGAACCTGCCACTTTGCTGAAAGTGTTGATCATTTGTAGAATTTTTCTAGTGGACAGTCCTATCTGGTTCTTGATTCATTGTATAGAGCCTTAATTATGTTGAGATATGTTCCATCAAGTCCAATTCCTTCTAGGACTGTTATCATGAATGTATTAGGATTTTTTCAAAGGCCTTTTCAGTGTATATTGAGATGATCATGTAATTTTTGTAAGTCCACTTATATGGTTTATTATGTTTATTGACTTACATATATTGAATCATCCCAGAATCTTTATCTTTCATGTACAAAGTTTATAAATGATAGCTTTATCTAGACATAGTAGTCTCAGTTGAAATAGATGAAGGGAGAGTGGGAGTTATTTCATTCAATTGTGTACCTGTTGGTGACTCCACCAGAGTCCAGTGGTTATTCCAATCCAATGGTCACAAACGGTCCTGGATAAACTAAACAGGTCACAAAGCAAAATCAAAATTCATGAATCAGTGAAGGGAAGGTCACATAGGTATGTGTTTTGAGAGGAATAGAGAGAAACAAGAAGGTACAGGTGAGAGAGCAATCAGAATGTAAGGAAGAGGAGGAGGAGTGCCTAAACCCCTTTCTCATCGATGCCTGACTTGTGATAGGGTCTTTCTTTGCTTACCCAGTGTAGTGGCTATAGTCTCTGTTTGCTTCTGATTGCAAAATGGCTGTGTCTTGCCCAGAAAAATGGCATTTAACAGTCCTTGTTCCTAACTTCTGGCTCTTATGTTCTTTCTACCTCCTCTTCTGTAGCGTTCCCTGGACACCATAGAGGATGCTATAAAGTTTGGTTTGTCACTGTTTTTCAGTTCCTAGTACAGGCATAAATCTTTGCATTCAGTACTACTCACTGAAAAGAGACACTTCTCTTATTAAAGCTGAAAAGTAGCATTTGTCAATGGGCATAAATATAAATATTTAGAAGGCAGCTTGGTGTTATGTCAATTTAGCTAAACAACAGTACCTTGTTCACACAAGGATCTGTGACTTTCCTTGCCATGGGTTTTTGAGCAGATTTTCAGTACTAGGCATGGATTCCATCCTGTGGAACAGGCCTTAAATATAATCAATGACTGGTTGGTTACCCTCATACCGGTATTGCTAGGATTATATAAGTAGACACATCGTGCCTTGAAGGTTCGATTTATAATTCATTACTTTTAGGACTGTTTTTAGTTTCTCTGGTAGAATACTAATTTATTTCCCTATACTTTATCAACTTTCTTAAAACTGACATTTAAAATCTCTCTACATGTTTGAAAATATCTACGGTTTTATGGTTGGGTTCTCATGTAGGCACAAATCTATATTTTTACTAAATGACATAATTTTCCTGAAATTTCATGATACTTTTGTCACAAAACAGTCTGTAATGACATAATAAAGAATACATATTTATTGTAGTCTTGTTTGGTCTTGTTTATTCCTGTCCTTCCTGAAATTCTAAAGGGTATAATTTTTTTCTGAGCTTATATTCATGGTCTT
>NW_008360303.1:5011537-5012060 GCF_000622305.1 Nannospalax galili
GGCTACAGAGATATCTTGTCTCAAAAAGACCAGAAAAAAAAAAATCCTGGTGAGTTTTTTCACTTCCTTCTTCATTTTAGTCTGAGTTTTCCTTAGTATTTCTCTTTTATGTGAATTCAGTTAGAATTTTATCCATATCCACTTTTAGTTCTTTGTTTGCATGTTCTTTAAATTTATTGAATTCTTTGATCATGTTTATGATTGTTATTTTAAATTCCATGTCCTACGTTACCTTCTATATTAAACCTCACTCACCCGGGAATCAGGGACCACTGTGGAAGAAGGGGTGAAAAGATCGTAAAAGCCAGGGAAGGAGGTTCCTGGGAGCTTCCTTATATGAACTTGTATCAATGGTGACAGAATGCACGAGGCCCATGAAAACTCCGTCAGAAAGATAGACTGACTAGACCTCAGTGGATGAAGTTGAACTGAAGGACATCTGAGTACACTAACTTGACTCAATGGGCCTTCACATATATGAAAGAATGCATGAAATTCGGTTGGTGGGGTGTATAGGGGTGCC
>NW_008360303.1:5012508-5050203 GCF_000622305.1 Nannospalax galili
GTGTGTGTGTGTGTGTGTGTGTGTGTGTGTGTGTGTGTGTGTGTGTATGTGTTATATGTGTGCATGTGTGAGTGGGCACACTCACTTGTGCATGTGCTTGTGTGGACCACAGGCCAATTTTCGATGTCTTTGTCTATTTCTCTACACATTATTTTTTGAGATAGGGTCTCTAACTGAACTGGAGTTTTCAATTTTACCAGTTTGTATGATTACAAACTCCAGGGTTGCTATTTCTCTGATTCCCCAGCTCCAGGGTTGTAGGCAGATATCACCATACCAAGATTCTGTGGGTGTTGGGATCCACACTCAGGTCCTTAAATTTGTATAGGAAGCAATTTACCCACTGAACCACTGCCCCAGTCTTTTTTCTTTTCTTCTTTCCTTTTCCTTCCTCTTTATTCCTTCCTTCTTCCCCTCCCTCCCTCTCTCCCTCCCTTCCTTCCTTCCTTCCCTCCCCTCCCTCCCTTCCTTCCTTTCCTCCTTCCTTCTCTCCCTCTCTTTCTTTCTTTCTTTCTTTCTTTCTTTCTTTCTTTCTTCTTTCTTTCTTTTTTCTCCTGGAAGATAAGTAAAAACCTCTAGATGGCACTGAATGCGCCAATATTCTTATTTATAATCTTTACAATACTTTTGATGTATCTTTTTTTTTTATTTTATGATGCTACCTAAATATACCTACTATATAAAAGTTTAGGAAGAATTTGATTGCTAGAACTATAAGACTAAGGGGAAGTTTGAAGCTGGAACGCAAACATTTTTGATTAAGAAATTGCATTTAATTAACTTTGAGAGGCAGGGGACAAAATGGTTTGGTGTGAACATTAGGTGCCCCCATCAACTTATGTTTTTGAACATTTGGTCTCCAGATCATGACAGTGTTTAGGGAAGTTATGAAATCTTTCAGATTTGAATTTCACTTGGGGAAATGCATTACTGATAGGGAGACTTATGGGTTACAGTCTGCCCACAGTTCCTGCACAAGACTCCTGTTTCCTGATGCAGCAGATACAAATGTTTCCAGAAACAGCTTTCTACACCCATTAAACTTGCTGAGTCATACCCACCATGATGGACTCTAGGACACCAATCAACAAGATAAGGAGCTACAGGGAGACCCTGTCTCAAAAAGACCAAAAAAAAAAAAAAAAACCCTTCTGGCCTCAACTTAACTTTATCAGCTGTAAAAAATAGTCACCAATACAAGCTCATTCTGGAAAAAAATAGTCACCAATACAAGCTCATTCTGGATCGGGAACTATAGGCATAGCCAAGAGTACATCGCCCTTGATATCTGAAATTGTTAGCTTAAATTAAGTGCTGTATTCCTTCCTCCATATATTTACTATATTTTAAATAAGGTGCTGCTGAAAATTGGAATGATATTTTAATGTTAAAATAATGTCACTGATTGGAAAAATTCCTTGGTTAAAAGGTCAGACTAATTTGAATAACATACATGACTTTTATTTTACAATTTATTAAACTGAACACCAAAAGAATAGCTGTTCAAAGAAAATAATTTCCCTTTGTCAAGTGTGGTGATTCCTTTATTGATAATAAAGTTGATGGTTTGAAACTGATTTTCAGATGAGTCAGTGAATCAGATAGTAGAGCATCTGGAGTACTGGGGTAGAAAGTTTTTACAGGGCTGGAGAGATTACTCAGTATTTAGAGTGTTTGACCTGCAAGCGTGAGGACAGGAGGCAGATTCCTTGAATGTACATAAATGCTAGGTAGATGTGGCAGCCAACTTATAATACTAGCCTTGGGAAAATGAGACACAGAGGGGATCCCTAGAGCAAGATGGCCTCTGAGACTAACTGTATCAATGAGCACTGATCTTGATTGTAAGACCCTGTCTCAATGTATAAAGTGCAATAGCAATCAAGCATGATTATTTCCTAACAACCTCGGCCTCAGCATGCATGCATATACATATGTGTGCACAACCACAGCCATTTACACTTATTAACACTCAGTCACACATACATATCCATGCACACCACACACACATGAAAAAGAAAAAAATACCTATATTAGATTCCATTCATTATTTAAAAAGTTACTTTGAATAGTAATGTCAAAATCAAGATAGCAGAATAAAGAGCTTTGCAACCCCAAAATAATGGAGAGATCCTCTTTGTGAGAAACTTAGAAAAGATCACTGTAGTCTTTCTTCCAGGATTGGTTATAAATTAATAACCCTATGTACAACACAATGGCTTATAAATGAGAAGCAATTCCGTACTTTCTAGGTTCTTCATTATAGTAGAGCACATGCATACTGTCAGCAATGTCCACAGAACTGGTTAATATTGTATCCATATTACAATGCTAATAGAATATACTATAATTTTGCTTCCAATATTACTATTAAGAATATTGGTCATAGTTTGTCTGCCACTGGAGATGCAGTGCAATTTCTGTTACATCACCAGAATGTAAGGAGACAAAAACTTCATATTCCAAATTATTCCTATACAAGGAAAAATTCTACACATAACACGCAAGAATTCAACTCTTTTGAGAATTACATGAATATATGATCTCAGTACTACTATTCATTATTAAAATATTTTTATTTAGTTTTTTGTGCATTTCATATAATATATCTTAATAAAATTTAGACCTCTACCCAATTAGTACCCTCCTATAGCCCCCCCCCCACTGGATTTATGCATTATATCGTATTTGTACAGTCCTTTTCAGACAAGCATTTTTACTTCCATGTTCTTCCGTGGAAGCTCATCTACTGGAGTCTATCTAGAGTCCCTCCGTTAAAGACGATCACTCTCCCTCACCCCACAGTAATTAGTTGCCAGTAGTTCCTAGGCTAGGATTGCATCCTGCTGCCTATTTTCTTCTTTCTGTGCTGAGTTTTTGTCTGATTGAGTTGGCGTGTGTCTTGTACATTCTTTCACCAATGCTGCAAGTTGGTATGAGAAAGTTCCCAGTGACCTGAAAGCCTGTTTCCTTATATTCATTCACCAGCCATTGCCTTTACAATCTTTCACCCGGCTTTTCTACAATTGTCCCTGAGCCATAGGTGGGTGAGGTTTAATATGATAGTCTTATTCAGGGACATGCACTCTTCAGTCTTTTATTCATGAAAACTTAGGCAGTTGTGGCCTTCTGTGTGCATCACAGTCTGTTGTGTGAGGAAGCCTCAGTGGTGAGAGTTTAGAGAACATTTACCTTCTTTGTATATTTGTCCACAGGAATTATATAAGAAAGCTTTTATCACATTCCTCTCCTTCCACTGATAAAGAAATGCTGCTTTCCCTCATCTTCTGGGGATTCAGATAAAACACCTGGTATTATACATCAGAAACTCATAAATACACATACAGGAAAATAAGTTCTGTTCTCCAAAGGAAATATCTCCTTCTTCAGATGAGACTGTCTCTACTTGTATTGCAGGCTCAGTGCTAGAACAAAAGAGCTAAACATTTTGCCCACTTCCAACACAGAGCCAAATTGATGTCCAAGTTGAAGTCGCTGTCATACCTCAAGAATAGCAACGAGTAGGCAGTGACAAACGACTATGCTTAGGCTGGAAGCCTTGTCATGCAGTACACTGTGACCTTGCATGAGTTAGTATCAAAAAGAGCATTGCCCGCTTGATGTGTGGACTCGTTGTTCGGTGCATTTTTGTCTCAGTGCTGTTTCAGCAGCACATAAAACTATTTTCAGACATCAAAATACGGAAGAGTAACCCAGGAATAGAACGGATGTCTATGAGGTATTACAAAAGTACATTGCAGAACCTAACATAAGTTAAGGCAACTGGAACCTTGGCAATTAGACATACTCAGATGAATATTTATGAGAGAGAGGGAGGGAGGGAGAGAGAGAGAGAGAGAGAGAGAGAGAGAGAGAAAAGAAGAAGAAGAAGAAGAAGAAGAAGAAGAAGAAGAAGAAGAAGAAGAAGAGAAAGAAGGAGTAGGAAAGTGAGAAATGTTAGAGTTTACTTCATTCATTTTTCCTCTTCTTTTCTTTTTTTAATTCTGAGGCACAGTCACCCTCTCCCTGTGTAGCCCTTGCTGGCCTGGAATGCTCCATGTACACCAGCCTGGCCTCAAACTCACATACATCTCCCTGCCTCTGTCTCCTGAGTGCTGGAAATAAAAGCCTGTACCACCATGCTTGGCCTGAAACCAATACCCATCTACAGTTTCATGCTACCAAATAAATTGTTCAATTTTTCTTCATACAAACTAAATGTAAGTTAAAATCACTGTTTTATAAAATTATAAATACAAATAAATCCATTTATTTTGTGAATGTTTTGTTAACTCTAAATAAAAATGTTATGTAATTATGAAACCAGGAAACCAGTCGCTTAACCATTTACATCTCTCTGAAACAGATGAAGGAAAGCCAATTAAATCAATGTCCTTTGGTGACCAACATTTCCCCATATATTATTTTAATTCACTTTCACCTTTTTTTTTTTTTTTTACAAAGTTCAGGTTTGTATACTAGGGGATTCTAATGTTACTCATTGCCAAATATATAAATCTTGTCTTCTAGTGATAAATGTTCTACTACCAGTATTACAATTGAATCAAGAGAGCACAAGCCTAATTCAGACACTGACAAAATTGAAAAACCAATTTGAATAGCAATAATTTCAAAAATATGTTTTGTCTACTATGCATCATTGATTCTGCCATATCCTTGGCAGAATAATTAATGTAAGCAACACTGGTACCCTCTGGTCTCAGCCAAATATGGATTAATTACATTAACAATTGCTATGAGACCAGAGCTTACAAGTTAATCCTTAAGATTTTCTTACCAATTCCGAAAAGCTAATCAAATAAATATGTCCTGAAAATTGTCCTGGATTACCATTTAATGATATACAGAAATGCATTTTATTATAATATCATGTTTTATTATTTACTGAATATTTTGTTTGAATAGGAGCATAAATTATTTGTCAAATACTGGCAAGCACATGCTTAATTGAAGTAACTTTTCAAATAAATGATGCATATTTTATATTTTCCAGATTAAAACTATCAATATAATAAAGTACATTTCAATAAAATTTTGATAAACATAATATTTAATATACTCAAAGATTGTTTTGCTTCAATGCAATATATTGCTATAAACTGGAATTATCATATATCCCAGCAGTAATGCTAGATTAGATATAACATATTTGACCAATAATTTAGAAATCATTTGACAAATACACTGGATATGTAGGTGGTTTGTTATACAAGTTTTAATTTTAATAATTTGAAACAAATTATTAAATGATATAGAAAGCTTTTGGTTTTCAAGTTAATAAAGTGGAGTAATTTTCAAAAGAGCAGAAAAGACATAAGACATAAGTGAAACATTCTCTAAAAAATGTATTTAAGCAAATATAGTATAATTAAGTGACTGATGTTATAAAATGAATTTCTGGATCTAACAAAAATTTATATGTATTCACATTTAGGATAGTTCAAAGTGAAATATTACATACTCAGAAGAAATCCAGATGTCAGAAAGCTATAAGCAAGTACTAAGAAGTAAATACAAGTATAATTTTTCTACTTGCTCTTAAGAATATATACATACATGTATATATATTCATACACATATATTGGATAAAAATATGTTTAATAATATATATTTATATGAAAATGTGCAGACATACTGGTATTTCATATTAAAAAGAAATACACAATGTAACAATAATAATTTTATTTGATATTTTTATACCTATCAAAATTTGACCTTTTAAAATGACAGAATGTCATCAGCCTGAGAGGGTGGGTTTCAACCTCCATTGGTGTAGCTGCTCTGATCTCAGCAGACCGCCAAAGAGTGCTGAGTTCTGGCCTCCCTCTGGCCTCCCTCACATGGTGAAGAAAGTCTTACTGTAACTGACTGGATCCTGAATTAGGAAAAAAAAAATTAATCTACAAAAATCAGTAGACTTTCTATATACCAAAAACAAGCAATTGGAGAAAGGATAAAGAGAAATGTTTCCACTCACAGTTGCTGTAAAAAAAAATCTTGGAATAAATCTGACCAAAGACACCAAAGATCTCTACAATGAAAAATTTAAATCATTGAAGAGAGATTGAGGAAGACACCAGGAGTTGGAAGAACCTCCCATTCTCATGGATTGGAAGAATTAATATTGTAAAAATGAAAATGCTACCAAAAGCAATATATACATTCAATGCAATCCCAATCAAAATCCCCATGACATACTTCACAGAATTAGAAGAAAACATCCTTAAATTCATATGGAAACACAAAAGACCTTGGATAGCCAAAGCAACCCTGAGCCCAAAGAGCAACACTGGGGGATTAAAATACTAGATCTCAAAGTATACTACAGAGCTATAATCATAAAAACAGCATGGCACTGGCACAAAAAAAGACACATAGATCAATAGAACATCATTGAGACCAAAACCCAAGTACATGCAATTTCAGCTTCCTGATATTTGACAAAGGTGCCAAGAACACACAATGGAGGAAAGACAGCATCTTCAACAAATGGTACTGACAAAACTGGATCTCAACCTGTAGAAGAATGAAACTAGATCCTTATCTTTCACCTTGTACAAAAGTCAACTCCAAATGGATCAAAGACTTCAATGTGAAACTGGAAACCCTGAATCTATTACAAGAAACTATTGGTAGTAACTTATAAGATATAGGTGTAGGAAAGGATTTTCTAAATCAGACAAAATCTGCTCTGGAATTAAGGTCAGCAATCAACAAGTGGAACCTCATTAAACTAAAAAGCTTCAGCAAAAGAAGCAATTAAAAAAGTGAAGAGAAAATCACAGGCACATCTGACAGAAGTTTAACATCCAGAATATTTAAAGAACTCAAAAAACAAAGAAGCAAGAAAGCAAATGACCCAATTAAAAGATGGGCATATATAAAGAACTCAAAAAACAAAGAATCGAGAAACAAAATGAGCCAATTAAAAGATGGGCTAAAGATCTAAACAGAGAGTTCTCAAGGGAAGAAATAAAGATAGCTAAGAAACATTGCAAGAAATGTCAACATCTTTGATAATTAGGGAAATGCAAATTAAAACCACCCTAATGTATCACCTTACCCCAATCAGACTGGCTAGGATCAAAAGAACAAATGATACCAAATGCTGGTGAGGATGTGGAGAAAGGGGAACACTCATTCACTGCTGGTGGGATTGCAAACTCATGCAACCCTATGGAAATAAGTACAGAGAATTCTTAAACACTAATAATGAACCTACTATATGACCTGTTTTTACCATTCTTTGGCATATACCCAAAGGACTCATCCTATTGTAGAGACACATGTACAACCATGTTTCTGGCTGCTCATTTCACAATACCTAAGAAATGGAAGCAACTTAAGTGCCCCTCCACTGATGAGTGATTAACAAAAATGTGGTATATATAAACAATGGAGTTCTATTCAACAGAAAAGGAAAATGAAATAATGGAATTTGCAGGTAAAGGGATGTATCTAGGAACTGTTATACTAAGTAACACCAACTCAGAAAAATGAAAGACATATGTTCTCCCTCATTTGTGTATCTTAGAACCCAACCCTTTTAAATTTCATGTTGTTTTAGTAAGAGAATGCTGTACAGCAGTCTCTTCTGCATGAAATAACTACCATCATCACGACTTCAGTTGTGCCTGATTGTTAAACATCATCACAATTGGGCTTCTTGTCAGTTGTGTACCTTCATTAAAGGAGGGTAAGCAGGGTCACTGCACCCTCACCAGAGTATCCAGCCACTCTTCCAAGCCAACTGTATGTAACTTGGCCCTAATCAGACATTGTCTCCTGGATTTGGGGAGGGCTAAAATATATAATCTGGGGAAGGCTGGGAAGAGAAAGCTCTATCCATGCTGGGTAAAGGCTTTCCAGTGTGCATACCCTCAGGTCATTCATAGACCTCAGCAACCCCTTATTTATCTCAGTAAATAAACTCATTAAATTCATTGGTCCTGAGTAAAACTTCAATCAGTTGTTTGACACTAGAACCTTATACGAGAATAAGCATTGCTTAGTATCCCCAGGATAAGAATTCTCACAACAGATGGAAAATTTATTTGTTAATGTTATTTTGTGTCATAATTACTGTAGTATAGGTCTTTAAAGTATTCCCTTACAATGTTTTGGATTTTTGGTGTGTCTTGTGTTGTTTCCCCTTCATCTCTAATTTTTTAAATTTGGATTTGCTCTTCTTTCTTTTGATTAAGTGTACTAAGGGTCTGTTTATCTTGTTTAACTTTCCAAAGAACCAGCTCTTAGATTCATTGATTCTTTGTATTTTTTTCTGTTTCATTAATTTCTGTATTGATTTTTGTTATTTCTTCTTGTCTACTTGATTTATGTTTCATTTATTTTTGCTTTCCCAGAGTCTTGAGTTGTACTGCTAAGTCATTTGACTGTGCTCTTTCTGAATTTTTAAAGGACTGACTTTAAAGTGTCCTAGAGCTTTTACTGTTCTGTTTTATCGTTTTCATTCAGTTTTAGGAATACTTTTATTGCTTTCTTAATTTCTTCTTTGACCCCATTCATCATTCAGGAGTGTGTTGTTTAATCTCCATGAGACCAGGTTATTAGTAAGCTTCTATTACTGTTCATTATAAGCTCCTTGCATTGTGTTCTGAATAAATAATGGAATAATTTTAATTTTTTATATTGGTTGAGGTTTGTTTTGTATCCAGGAATGTGGTCAACTTTACAGAATGGACTGTTGAATAGAAAGTGTTTTCTTTGGTGCTTGGGTGGAATATTCTGTAGATGGCTGTTAGGTCTATTTGATGCAAGATATCATTTTATTTTGATGAATCTCTGTTTACTCTTGTCAAATTGACCTGTCTATTGGAGATAGTGAATTATTGAAGTTACCTACTATTACTAGCTGTGCTTAGTCTGTGTGTTACAATATTGTAGTACTGTTTTTATAAACTGCGTGCACCAGAGTTTGGTGCACATATGTTCATGATTGTAATATATTCTTGATAAATTGTCCTTTGATTAGAATGAAGTGACCCTCTTATCTCTTCTGATTAGTTTTAATATGGAGTCTGTTTTGTCAGATATTAGAATTGACACACCTGCTTGCTACTTAGAGCAATTTACTTCAACTATTTTTTCCCATCCTTTCACTGTAAGGTAATGCCTATTCTTGAAGGATAGAAAAGCTTCTTTGAGAAAGCAAAAAGATACATTATTTCTTACTCCATTCTGCCAGCCTGTGTCTTTTGACAGGGGAGTTGAGGTCACTGATATTTATTGGTTTAATTAAAAATGTATATTGGTTACTGTCATTTTATCTTCTTGTGTTTGTGCCCATATTTTGTGTTTCCATTATTATGCTTTTATTTTCTTTCTGTAGCCTCTTGGGTATACTCATTCCTACCTTTGGTCCTATGTATTGCTTTGAGTAGTCTCTGCAGGACTTGACATGAATTCTTTCAGCCTATTTGTCACATAGAAAAATTTCTATTCCTCTTTGACTATGGTACATAGTTTTGCTTGATAAACTATTTGGGGTTGGTATTCATGGTCATTTAAATCTGGGAATACCTTGCTGAATGCTCTTCTAGCTTTCATAGTTTGCATTGAAAAGTCAGCTGTTATTTGGATGGGCTTTGCTTTATACTAACTTGTTTTTCTACTAATTTTCTGTAGCTGGTCTTTGTTCTGTACATTTTATTTTTTTACTATGATAACGCTGTGGGGAGATTCCTTCTGGTTCTGTTTAATTGGGTTTTTTTTTGGCTTATTTAATCTGTATAGGTATGTCTTTCCTTAATTTAGGGAAGTTTTCTTCTATAATCCTGTTGAAGATCCGGTCACTGCCATTGGCCTGAGAGTCTTCTCCTTTCTGCATGCCTATGATGCACTGATTTAGTCTCTTCATGGTGTTCCACATTTCCTATGTATTTCATTCAGGTGATTTTTTTTTAATTTTATATACTCTTTGCTTAAGGAGTCCAGTCCTTCAACTTTGTCATTCAGTATTCATATTCTGTTTTCCGTTTCATTCATTCTACTTGTGACACCTTCTCCCATTGTTTCAAATTGGCAGAATGAGTTTTTCAATCCCATCTTCATTTTGGCTTGGGTGTTCTTCAATACTTGTGTATCTTCTTTGAATTCACTTTTCAAGTTCTGAATTGTTTTCTTTATTTCATTCAGCCACATATTTGTATATTCTTGAGCTTCCCTTACAAGTTTTAAAGTTATTCATTAGAGTGTTCTTTACGTTCTTTGATCATGTTTATGAATATCTTTTAAATTCTTCATTGTGGTGTTCCTTAAGGTGGTTGTCATTCTGGAATACTTCTCTAGAACTGATGTGTTTTGTTGGGGACATATGCTCTTGGCTCTTCTAATATTTGTGCTTTTGCATTGCTATTTATGCAATTTGTGGCTGTTTTTGTGGTTGTGTGTCTGATAGGAAATTGTATTCTGCCTTTTGTTTAGTTGAATTCATGTGTGTGTGTGTTTAGTTGAATTTTGGTTGTGTTTCTATTGTTTCTGAAACTTGATTGCTTATTACATAGGTACAATATGTTAGTTGGTGTGTGCTTCAGGTTCTTTCAGCTTAGTAGGATAATCTGGGTAGTTGGTGGGTCAGAGTAGTAGCAGGCCAGTCAGGGTAGTAGGGGAGCCAGTCTGTTTCAGGCAGATCAGAAGTGCAGAGGAAGGTAGGGGTGGAGACAGCTTGTGGAGGCTTATAACAAACTATGCTAGAGAATTTAACTAGTTTGGGTAAGGAAGCTAGTCCAGAGTTCTGAGGCCGAAGAGCAGGGTGGGCCTGACCTCAATGTTAGCAGGGGGCAGGATGGGGATGGATATGTTGGAGGTTTTCAGACTTGAGGGAAATCAATACATGATGGGTGGGATCAGGGTAGTAGGATGGTTGGTCTGTGACAAGTAGATGAGAAGTTCAGGCAAAGGTGGGCTTGGGGACAGCCTTTGGAGGGCCTAACAAACTAACTAAAGGTTTAAGCAAATCTGGGTTAGAAAGCTACATCCAGAATCTTAGGTGGAGAAACAAGACTTGATCTGCTAGCCAGAGCAATAGTATCTTATCTTCAAGTTTTTCGAGGTAATGAAGAGCTGTACCACGTCTGTTTTATTTTGATGTGGTACATTAACACAATGGAGTTTTATATAGCAGTAGAGAAAGACAAAATCAAGAAATTTGCAGGTAAATGGATTGAGCTAGAAGCTATTATACCAAGTAAAGTAACACTCAGAAAGACAAGTGATGCATGTGGATTGTTTCCTCATTTCTGGATCTTAGCATCAAATCTTTACATTTGAATATCTATCTTGATGTAACTACAAAAGCCAGGAAAATGGAATGGAATCATGGAAGTAAAAGAAAGGAAAGACCCCAAGATAGGCAAATAGTAGGAAACAGATGTTACCAAGGAAGAAATGCTGAAAATTGAAAGGGAGGAAGGAAGGATATACAAGGTTCAGGGGTACAAAAGGGAGATAATAGGAGCCAGGTAATATCAAGGGAAAATGGAGCTGCTGTAACTGGGAGGGAGGAGAAAGGTTAGGCAGGGTAAGAGAGAGGAGAGATAAAGCTTAGGTGATGTGAAAAACCAGAGGGAAAATGTATCAAAAACCTAGTGAAAAATACAATATCTGTACATGAGTTAATGTGTATGCCTGAGGACTATACAGTGCCAGACAGAGTAAGCTGTCTGTGAATGTTGGTCAGGTAATTCCAAAAGAAAACTTTTTTAACAAAATACAATTTGAAAGAAATTAACTCTTTTTTAAAAAGTACATTATTATTATTATTAATTTTATGTGTATGTATATATTGCCTCCATATAGGTCAGTGTAGCCATGTCATGCAATGCCCATGGAGGTGAGAAGAGTGAGTCAAATTCCCCTGGAAACTGGAGTTACAGATGGTTGTTATCCACCATGTAAGCACTAGAAATGAAATCCAGGTCCTCTGAAAAAGCAGCCTTTACAGTGGCATCCAGAGCTCTTAATTGCTGAGCCACCTCTCTAGCATCCAAAAATAAGTAAGTTTTGATAATACTTGTTCCCTATTATGTCCCTTTTCTTTAGCTCCTTCTTCCCCTTTACCCTCGTGGTTACTTGTATAACCATCCCTCTTCCCTTTCCAATTAAATGCCCCTTTTCCCCCATTTTACTCTTGGAAACACCTGTGTCCTACTATTCTCCCTCTCTTGGGCTTCCTTCTGCTTTACCCTCATAGTTCCTTTCCATTTTCCTGGCTCCTCTGGTTACATCAGGATATATACTCCAATCTAGGGATTGGAATTAAAATCCACAAATGAGAAAGAAAGTGCATCATTTTTTTTCTGAATCTATTATTTCACTTCGTATAACAGCTTCTGGTTCAATTAATTTACCTGTACATTTAATGATTTTGTTCTACCACTGAGTAGAACACCTTTGTGTAAATGTATCAAATTTTCCTTATCCATTTTTCAGTTGAGAGCCATTTATTTGTTTTCTTTTCTTAGTTATTATGAAAAGAGAAGCAACAATCATGGTTGCATAAGTGTCTCTGCAGTAGGATGAATCCTGTGGGTATATGCCAAGGAGTGGTATGACTGGATCACATGGTAAACTTATCTTTAGATTTTTAAGTGTTCACATTATTTTCCATAGTGGTTGTACCTAAGGAACTATTGTCAGTTGACCACTGCTAAGAAGGGAAAGTGACAGATAGGCTGACCAGGTTCACTGGATGAACTTACATGGAGATATATCTGGAGACACAAACTTGACTTTATAGGTGTTAATATATATTACAGAATGCATGAAATCTAGTTGGTGGGCTCTGGAGGGGTGAAGGTAGAAGAGGGCTTCTAAATGTTTAAGATGTATTGTATGAAATGCACAAAAATTCAATAAAAGCATAGAATAAAATCATTAATTCTTTGAGAGTTTCCTACAATGTATTTTGATCCTGTTTCCCGTCTCCCAACTCCTTCCAGATCCAGCTCCACCCCTGCTACGTACTCACATTGGTGGCGTTACTTTCTTTTCCCCATAGAGTACAATTTGTGATGTGCAAATATTCTCAGCTGTGGAATTAGCCGGAAGAGTGGTTGACCTACCAGGGGCCACACCTTTAAAGACAACTGACTCTTTTATCTGGCAGTTGCCATATGCCAATGCCTCTTTAGTTAGGAAATCATGTCTACCTTCCCTCTCCATGCTGGGTGGAAAAAATACAACTCTCTTTTTCCTTTGTTGTGTCTGTCTTCAGTCTTGTTATTTGGATAATAGAATCACTGTAGAATGATTTGGAAATTTCTTTTCGCTTTAATGTCATTGAATGGTTTGAGGAGTCTGGGCACTAATTCTTTTTAAAAGGCTGCTATAATTCAGTAATGTGTCCTTGTGGTCTCTCTCTTTTCATTATTGGAAAAGTCCTCATTAATTATTTAATTTTATCCATTTTTACTCATCTGTTGACATTTTTATATCCTCTTCATAATATTCTTATAGAAATATACCCAATTCTTTAAGATTTTTCAAAATAATTAAAATTTCTCTAGATATAAGAGAAATTTGTACAATAGTACTTTTTTTGCAAGTATGGTCTTTTTCTACTTCTTTTAAAAATAATTTATTGAGAATTTTATATATACATATAAGGTGTTTTGATCAAATCCATGCCCATTTCTTCCCCTCAAACTCTTTCCATATATCCCCATCACTTTTTCTGATAACTTCATATACTTTTTCTTCTTCTTTTTTTTTAATGGGACGTCTTGCTTTTCTAACATTCCCCCATCTGAAGAGGTAACCCAAAAATCTTTTAAGGATTACATAAAAGCTCCTAAATACTTTAGATATTTTCGGCAATTAAACAGGATAGGTTGCTAAGAGGCCCAAAGATATTGTGACTCAGCCAAGAAACTGGCTACTTTACTTTGGGGTCTTTTCACCTTAACTGCCTAGCCAATTCCTACCTCCTATTCTTATCACACCACCTTCTGAATAGGTTACCCAACATGCAGATAGGGAATTGGGACAGAAATCACTCTGGGTTCTTCCATACTGAACAGGGACGCAGGGTGAGGCAATAGGGAGGACCCCTTCAGTGGGTCTATCTAAAAGACTCCTAAGTTGCATAACTCTTATCTGTAGGGAGAAAAGAAAGTCCTTGACTGGTGAATAGGAGATGTGAAGGAGAAGTAAAGGCAAGAGTAATTAGCATTAAAAGTTCTAGACAAGAACTAGAAAAAAGTCAGGAGGGCAAATATCAAATATTCATATGAGAGTTCTTTGTAATTTCTTAAGAATTTCTTCTTCTTCTTAGAAGCTTGAGAGATTCCAAAGCATCCCTCTATTCGGTTACCCCTCATTTTTCTTTTATCTGCCAAGGCTGGGCTCAAGAGTGATGGATTCAGGATTTTCTTTCAGGAACTTCAATAACTGTTGGAGTGGTTAGAATCAGAGTCAATTCTCTCTCAAAGGCTTCCAGATAGGGGGAGAAAACAAATTTAGCCATCCATCATTTTGAACAATAGCGGGTTGTCTCCCTTAGCTACAGGAGAGACCAGAGTATTGCAGACCAAGATTTGAAGTCTTACATTTGAGCAGCGCTTTCTGATTAGGAACAAAACCATCAATGAGAAATAATTGTCTAAATAACTTTTTATATGTACTTAAGCCTAATGTCTGGGAAGTGTCATCCCTTGAACTCTTAAAGAAGTAGTCTGATGACTTTATGCTTTGGTTATGCTTTCCTTTGGGGTGTTTAAGACCATACAGTTGGCCCAAATAAATCAATTTATTTTTATACTTAAGGTCATTCAAGGATCTGTTCCTCAGGGGTCACATGGGCTGGGAGGAGCTCCTGGCTCCTTTCTTTTACCAGTTCCATCCGTATAAAAATAAGCCAAAGGTCCTACTTGACCATGTCTGGCTTCACTTGGAAGGATGGATGAGATGTTTTCTCTGAGTTGACTCTCCTCTTTGTAGACTAGACACTTATTCAAGTACATCTCATGGGATCTCCATGGCCTCTCTCACAGATGGAGATTGGAGCCCACCCTCTAAGGCTGTCTTGTAATAGTACTTTTTTAAAATCTTTTTTTAATTTTAAATTTATTTTCTTCTTCAAATTTTTCTTTTGAAAGTTTGGCTAAGAGTTTGTGAACCTTACTCATGCTTTCAAAGAACTAAGTATTTTATTCTGATCCTTTGAAAAATAATTTGGGGTTCTTATTTCGTTAATCTTAGCACCAATTATTTATTTCCATTGATAGTTTGAATTATATTCACATTTCTTTTATAAGACCTTGGGTATATTCATTAATTTCTTTAAATTACTATGTTCTTTTTCTGTGATACTCACCTTAGAAACACACAAAAGCTACACAAAAGCTAGGTACTCCACATTGAGTTATCTCCCTGGCATTACTGTAATTGTTTGCTTTTTACATTTCATTTTGAGACTGCCTTTTACTTAGATGGCCATTCTGCATTTTCAGGATTTGGACTTTTAATCTTTCTGTGACTATTTCTCAAGTCACTGAAGCTATAGGCTTTACAACCAGGCCTGGCTCCACATATTTTAAAAAAAGCTAGGTACTCCACATTGAGTTATCTCCCTGGCATTACTGTAATTGTTTGCTTTTTACATTTCATTTTGAGACTGCCTTTTACTTAGATGGCCATTCTGCATTTTCAGGATTTGGACTTTTAATCTTTCTGTGACTATTTCTCAAGTCACTGAAGCTATAGGCTTTACAACCAGGCCTGGCTCCACATATTTTAAAATATGAACATTTAAATTTACAACTTACCAATTTTGAACCACTTTTACTATATCTCAGAGATCCTGTTGTTTTGAGTTGATAATTTTTTGCTATTTTTTCATTTGTTTTATGAATTTTTAAATTTCCTTCCCATTTTCTCAATAACATATATGTTGTTCCAATGTATCTTGGTCAATCTGCATTATTTTTATATTTTCTGCAACTTTTCTTCCTATGGTTTTCTAGTTATACTCCATAATCACTGAAAAAAATATTTTACTTTAATTTTTATTAAGATTTTATTTATTAAGATTAAGATTTTCTCTAATGTTTTTGTTGATTTTTCTCCATCTTAAAACATTATTTATTTTGGAGAACGCTCCATGCTCTATTGAGAAGAATGTCTACTGTGCAACTTTTAATTGGTGTATGCTGTTGATGTCTAGTAAATCTGTTTGTTCTATTTTGTATTTAACTATGAAATATCTATGTTGTAAGTAGAAGGGAGATTGAGAAACAAGAAAGGAAGCCATACAAAAAAATCCAGAAAAAGAAAGAAAGAAAGAAAGAAAAAGAAAAAGAAAGAAAGAAAAAAAGAAAGAAAGAAATTCTAACAAGCAGTTGGTTTTTGTACTGAGCAGAATCTGTGTGCTATGTGGTTTACTTTTTAAAATTTTATTTATTATCTCTAATTTTTTATGTGTATGAGCGCATTTCCTAAATATAAATGTATCTGTCATACAATGCCCACGGAAGACAGAGAGGGCATCGGATACCCTGGACTGGAGTTTTGAAAGGTTGTTAGCTTTGTGGGTGCTGGGAAACAAATCAGTGTCCTCTGTAAGAGGAGCAAATCCTTGAAATTTTGCATTCTGGTGATACCAGTGTTCAATTGTTCTGTCTGAGACTCTTACTCCTTCTGCATCTGCACCTGTGCATTCTGCTTTATCACTTCTGTGAGTTCCAAAAGTTGGACAACGTTTTGGAACGAAGTACCAAAATTTCCATTGCACTATTTAACCATCGTTTGCTTTACAGGTGAAAATAAACAACCATTTATACTTTGGATTTTTAAATTAATTTTTTGATCTGGGAAGAAACAAACATTTGAGAAAAATATCAGTCTAAAAGAATTGTTAAATTTCTATTTAATTGTTTAATTTTTCAAAAAATCATTTGTTAAAATCAAGTAGCTTGATGCTATCTTAAGCCAAAAGTTTTAAACATTGTACTAAATTGAAAGTGAATTAAGTCTGTGATACTATCTTTTGATATATTTGAATAATATCTTTAAATTAATGAAATGACAACACAGATATTCTCAGCGGAAGAACATTAGGATGTATTTACCTAAAAAATAAGAAAAGGTAGTTATTTGATCAAGGATTAATAGCACAGTAATGAATAGGAAATTGACAAATACGGAAGGCTTCAAATTTCAAAAATCCTCTACTCTGCATGATGAATTACACATGGAGTCACCTGAATGAATCAGTATTACCTCAGCTCTTTCATTCTACTGATTCAAGTTCAGTCTGACAGAAGTAAAGGTAGAAGAGATTTACACCAGGGCTACTTTACATGTGTGATGGGGATTATCATATTACTATTTACAAAAATCAATACTCTCACAGCAGTAAGTAGGACAATACTTCCACTAAGTTTGACAATTTACTTAAATTTAGCATCTACACAAGTGTTTAAATAGAGTAAAACCAATATTCCTTTATTTGAAGTTATAGGAACCTCTGTAAATATTGTGTGTGTGCTATCTAATTAATGAAGTGTATGTCACATTTGGGCAACACTTATTTTGTGTTATTAGACTTCCTGACTCAGAAGAACCTAAATTAAATATTCTCTTCAACTTAGACCAACAGAAATAAAACAAGAATGATGTATGTATTATATACCCTAACTCCTGTACAATTCAAAATAATAGATATTCTAAGCAGGGCATGGTAGTATACACCTTTAACCCCAGCACTCAGGAGGCGGAGGCAGGTGTATCTCTGTGAGATCAAGGTCAGCCTGTTCTACATAATGACTTTCAGGCCAGCTAAGGCCACAGAGAGACCCTATCCGAACAGGACCAAATAAAATAATAAATAAATAAATAAATAAATAATCAAAATAATAGATTTTAATCGTGTTTAGTTTGCTTAAGTCTCCCTCATACCTCAAAGGAGGTATGAGTAGGACTTTCAGTTCTGTACAATCTTTCAGGAAATCAGTTTGTTTCTATCTAGGGCTTATCCATCCTTTAGGAACTTAGGCCCTGGCCAGTGAACCTAGTCAAATGGGAGTAAATACAAAGCACCATATAAAATGTTTTAATACGGTCCTCATGAAAGAGGTAGCCACCATTCCTATACCTCCAACAAACAATTTCTTAGGTCTAAACTAGTGAGGAAAAAAAATGGCAACCTTCAGAGGATAGAAAACTGGTGTTTTATCACTACTAAAGAAATTGCCACTTGGTGAATATATTAACCTATTATTGTCATAGGCAAGATCCCCAGACATTTTTGGGAATTATGTGAAAATTTCATGAGGTCAGATAAAGAACTTACTGTTGAAAGTAACATATAAATTAGAAATAAACACATATACGAGAACTACTATGTAGTTGGATATTCAGTAGGTTTTAAACATGCCTTTTAGATTTACCTAACACAAATATAAAAATTAATAAATATAATAGTTTCAACTATTTGAAAGTTAAAATTATGAAGTAAAAAATAACTACGAAATATTTTATTTACCAATTACTGAGAAATGTTTCCGGTAAAAGTGGAAAGACAGTAATACCTAGTTCTAAAAAATTTTCAAAGCAATATTAACTTTGTTAATACTAACTATTTAGGGAGATGGAGAGATGGCTCAACGGTTAAGAACACTGACTGCTCTTGCAGAGGATCCAGGTTCAATTCCCGGCACCCACATTATGGCTGGCTAGCAACCAAACCAGGTAACTGTAGTTCTAGGGGAGTCTGACATTCTCTTCTGAATCCCAATGGGCATTGCACAACACAGGTGCACTTATATACATGCAGATAATACACTCATACACATAAAATAAAACAATAAATAAAATATTTTTTAAAATACTAACTTTTTAATATTAATAATAGGTAATAGGTGCTTTCATAGTGATAATGCATATATAATGCTATTTATATTATATCAAAACCACATTGATTGTTTTGCTAATTTTGTTTATGAGGTACTCATTTTACATGTGGGTAACTTTCCTAAGATTGCAAAGTTCATAAGATAATAAATACTCTAAATTATAGTTAAAAAAAGAAAGAACTCAAAACAACAGCAAAAACGATTCATATTAACAGCCAAACCAAAATTGGATTCAGACTGTTTAATTGGGTTAGAAAGAGGTCAGGGGACATTGGGAAAAATATTTTTTTCTACACATGAGGCATCACTTGGTTCAGTGTACAAGAGAAGGATGAACACACAGGCACTCATATGTTGTCCTTTGTATGGGTAAGCAAGAATTTTACAGACTGAAATGATGAAAACTAGAAAAAATGGTAGCTTTTGATGGCAAAGAATAATTAGTGTTGCCAATAGAATTGAGGTTGCCACATTGGGTGGTGAAATTTATATGACTTATGGAATCAAGAAGGCCAAATATTTCATTAAACACCTGCTTTTAAATATCGTGTCTGATAAAGGTATTTTTGAGATGAAATTAACATTTAAATTTGCAGACATTAGAAAAGCTCTTGCTTTTTCTACTGTATTCTCAACCACAGTATGGAATCACCTAAGAGAAATAGAAGTTCACTGAAAAAGAGGGGATTCCTCCTTAAGAATATTGAAATGGGAAAATTGCAGTGGTTAAGGTAGTAAATTTATGGTAGTCTATTGCAAAAGTGACATATCAAAAATAAATGAATTGTCTTACTCTTGTTAATGTAACTGTAGCTTTTTCTGAAAAACCCTCACTTGTAACAATATGGGTTCTGATACTAACTGCTCTTACAAGCATTTCAATACTATCATTTAGTTGAATAATACATCATTTTCTGATGATATTTACAAGGAGAAGGGTTAATATCATATAAAGTTTGCAGTATTCTCTCTAATAAAAATCAAATACATTTGACAGGCTGTCATGCCTTAAGAAAAGATGCTTTATATCTGATAGCCTCGTATTTCAATAATTGGAGTATCAGACCAAAATTAGCAATTGAAAATGCTGATAAATCTGATAAAATTGAAATTGCAAGACCACCAAGTGCAAGGTTTCAAGACAGTAATTATGCAATATTTGTCTTATATATACATATATAATTAAAATGTGGTGTATATTGAGGGTTCCATGACATTTTCTCTATATATTGCCTACAATATTAATTGTAAGAGAGATCATCATTTTAATTTCTTTCTCTGAAAGGGCTGACAGATCTTCTCATATATTGCACTATAGCAAATGCCAGTAATCATATCAAAGGCTATGTATCCATGTACATGAGTCATATTAATTTGCTGATCTTACATATTTACACTGTGGTCAGGTAATTACAAAACCCTTAGTTGATAACAGTAGGCAAATAGGAAAGATTATAAAGAAGGCATTATGTCTTTTAAAGTATTCACAGATCTTGGTATATTAATTGTGAAGAAAGCTTAATTTGGAGAGATCTCTGATCCATCAAAGGTTCTGTGAATAAAAGAAAGAGGATTAGTAACAATAAAAACTTAACATCCTCTATTAATTTCTGTAGTTCAAATAATAAAGAGCATGCTGCATCATGGTATTGTAGTTCTGAAATAGGTTAGAACTTTATTCTATGCACCCAATCAATATAACTTGAGACATTACTGTGAGTTCAAGCAAAATGGAAATTAGAGTGGAATATTCTAGGTCAAATATGAGGAGACAAACAAAACTGTTACATGGAATTAGAACATCTCCTAATGATTGTTCAAATAACAGTTGATGTTTTAAAAGCTGTTGTTTATGTAGTAGTGTATATTTGCTATTCTACTGTAGACATTAAACATATTGTTAGGTCAGACTCTTGATTCTTATCTGTCCTTGAATAAGGCAATACAATGGGAACTTGACATGTAACACTTGGTTCTTTTCATTCTATCTAATCGGCACCACAGTCATCTTCATTTTTAAGATATATTGAGCCTCTGAAATTTTTTCAACTCACATTGCAGTATAAATGACACAGCTGAGATTTAAACTTTGCTTTATCTATTGTGAAATTCTATGCATTTTATCTGTCCTTGAATAAGGCAATACAATGGGAACTTGACATGTAACACTTGGTTCTTTCCATTCTATCTAATCGGCACCACAGTCATCTTCATTTTTAAGATATATTGAGCCTCTGAAATTTTTTCAACTCACATTGCAGTATAAATGACACAGCTGAGATTTAAACTTTGCTTTATCTATTGTGAAATTCTATGCATTTTGGTCATATATTTTACTTAGCAGAACTTAGACCTGTGACAATTGTTGGAAATTTTATTCCAAGAATAGAAAAGAGCTTGTGAAAATTTCAACTTTAATAAGGGATAGCAGGGGAATTGTCCCTTTGGATAATAGAGGATAAATCAGAGAAATGAACAGAGATGAAGATAGAGAAATAACCAGGGTTCAGGTAAAGAACTGGCTTAATGAATCTGGACTACATCCGAGAAATTTAACATGAAAGATGAAGAATCAGAAAGATTTATTTGCAAACTTCCCTTACCTTAAAGCAGAAAAAGTTGGAGTGGGAAAGAACTATGGACAAAGGAGTCATTACCTAGAAAACTTATCATGGTGATAAGCTGAGGGACACTGGTGGCCTATCCTGTAACAGTCACACTGTACGGGGGACAAGGGAATACATTATAGAAACAAAAAGTAGGAAAGATAGTCTTTGGGGCTTGATGATAGTGAATACTTGAAAAGATAAGATCAAGGAGGGGAGGGAATTGTGACAACGGGAAGTTAAGATGCACGTGTACAGCAGTAAAACAACTGTCAGAGGCAGAGGTAAGATGAAATTTCAAAGCAACGAATTTGAGATGACTTTATAAAGCAAAATATCAGTTGGTAGGAGATATAAATATTTTGCCTTCCAAAAGGGATAGGGACATAGAATAGAACTTATCAAAATGTAAGGTGCAAATAAGGCATGGAAGAAAATAAAATCACATATGTTATCCATAAAGGATGAAGAGGTCCTGTGCATAAAGAGGAAGATGAAGGAAAATTAAATGGGTCATGGAAAATAGAGGTATAACTAAGATTGAGGTTTAGCTCTTGATGTCAATTAGCCAGCTAAAGAATATTGTCTTAAAGGAACTAAACAAGATGAAGAAAGAACACACACACACACACACACACACACATACACACACACACACATATATATAAATAATTAAACATCACATAAAAACTCATAGATGTGTAAATTTGGTATTTTCATGTAGAATTTAAAACAAATTTAACATGAAAAAAAATAACCTCTCCCAAAATTACTATGATAAATAAAAGTAAGAACTCTTAGGGCAAGATGGCTCAGCAAGTAAAATGATATGAGGCTTGTTGCACAAGCCCTAAAACCTCATTTCAATCTCTGGTCTGCACTGTTGAATGAGAGGACAGATTCTCTCTGATAGTTTTCCTCTGACTTCCCATGTCACACATGCTCCCCAGACACACAAATAATTATAAAAATTTACAGGTTTTTTTTTAGTGTAATCACATTCAAAAACAATTCAGATACATGTTTGTTTTTTTTTTTTTGAGACACTGCCTAATCATTTAAACCTGATTTGTCTCAAACTAATGACCCTCTTGCTCAGCCTCCTGAGTCTTGAGAATGCAGACACTCACCACAATGTCTAGCATATTTTAGGAAGTCAACTTTTGAGTGACTCACATTAGTTTTAAGACCAAGAGTGTGACCAAACTCTGCGAATTTGTTCCTTCAAATATCTCCTGGAATGGTACTCCTGAGCCAGGCTTCACTCATTCTTTTATTGAAACAGTATGTCCAACATGAATTGGGGAAGTAGAAGTAAATATCTACCATTATCTTGTCAGAGAATCTTGCCCTTTGATCCTTAGGCCTAGAATATCATGTACACAATTTCAGAGAGAATTCTCAGTTCTTGCCACTGTAAGCATTCTGCTTCCCGTCCTTTGAGTTTTTAAATCAAGCACACCCATATTTAGCACACCCACATTCATTCAGTGTCTTGGATCCTGAGAGATTAAGGTCTAGAGCACAAATTAAAATAGGAGTAGATAGCTCAGTGAGCTTGTGTACCACATAACTTTCTTTTGAGACACTGTTTTCCTATAATCCCAACTGGCCTGGAACTGGTATGTACACCAGAATAGCTTACATCTCTCAGAGCTCTGCTGGCCTCTGCCTCCCAAGTGCTGAAATTAAATGCATGAAGCACCACACCTGGTTCTACGTTATAAGTTTTTGGTTGCAAAGTTAAGTAAAATTCATTAGTTCAAATTATGTTCATATTGCAAAAGTCATTCCTCCAAATTTTTGAGCTTACTAATGCAAAGTTATCAATGTCATGGTTACTGGAAATGTATAGAGATTGAATAGACTGTTGAAGTTCAAAATATAAATGATGACTATTGCCTATGTTTTTGTTAGACAAGATTGGCGTTCTTCGCTGTTGGTAGGAAATGTTGGAAAGGACATGAATTTAGCTTTTAGCTCTTTATCAATATCAAATACGAACATATAAGTTAGATTCATTTGTGAATGAATATGTCTATACATTCCTTTTCCTTAAAATTATAATAACCTATGTAGAGAACATAAGAAATTAAAGATAAAAAATTTAATGCACAGTTTACTGCAAATGAATTAAAATATTTGTTTTTCTACAGCTTTTTCAGAAATGGGGAAAATATTTAATCTACTGTATCTTTCTTATGAAGTGCTGCATTTTAAATGTCACCACCCTTATTTCTAACTAAGTTGCCTTCTTTTCTTGAAGACATTTTCTAGTCACTTTTATTTCCTCAGTTGTCAAAATGACATGTAGAATGGAATTTAACAGTGTTAGAAGCAATTTCTAGAATTAGCTGAATACTTATAGGAAAATGCCAAGCCAGGAGGATGTACTAGGATTCAGCTGATACACAGGGGAGACATGCAATGATGCTGCACATCTAAAATTTTTATGAAGGCTATTTTTTAACTGTGTTACTTTAAGATTTCAGGTGAAACACATGAAAAGTGAGAGGTTAGTTCTAAAAATTTTCACACATTTTCTAGTCAAGCCTTGCAAAAATTTTACAATTAAAAAAATTAAAATTTAAAAAAAAGTTTAAAAAAAGAAGAAACAGTACATGAACTTCTCAGAAAAAGTGATTGGGAATTATGGGAGGAGTTGGAGGGGAGGGAGTGGGCATAGAGTTGATCAAAACACCTTATATGCATGTATGAAACTCTCAATAAATTATTTTTAAATAAAAGAAATAACATTTCTGTGGATTTTTTTAAATTTTATTTTTTTCCTGTAATACCGAGCTTCTAAAATTTTTTTGAGATATTTTTTACTGAGTTTTTGTAATTTTGTACAACAATTCTCAATCAAATTTAGATTTCCTTACCCATCCATGCCTGCCCCATCTCCCCACTGGATTTCATGCATTCCACCATACATGCCAAGTCCTATCCAGTAAAGCATTTGTACCCCAATGTCCTTTAGTGTAAATTCATCCCCTGGAATAAACGTATGTTTCATATATTTAAAAATAAAACATATAGTGAACAAAGTTATCAGTATTTTAAAAAATTTTTTAAAGTATACATTTACTGAAATTTGTGTATTTCATTTAATTGAGCTTAGTCATACTTAGACCACCTTCTTGCCCACCTCCCGCAACACTGGATTTCATATATTCTGTCATGTCGATTAAGCCCTAAGAGAGCAAGCATTTTTACCCAGATGTCCCTTGGCGCAAATTGATTCACTGAAGTCTGGTCAGCCTATCCAACGTCACTCCCTTAAAGAAGATATCCCTTTACCCCTCAGTGATCAGCTGCCATAGTTCCGCAGCTAAGGTTGGGCCCTGCTTCCCATTTTCCCAGTTGAATGCTGGGTATTTGTCTGATTGTGTCAGCATAGGTCTTGTGCGTGCTGTCACCACTGTTGCAAGTTCTCATGAGCAACTTCTCAGAGGCTTGAAATTCTCTGTTTCCATATGTTGCTGTACCAATTCTAGCTCTTACAATCGTTCTGCCCCCCTCTTCTGTAATGGTACCTGAAACATGGGTGGGTGATGTTTAATAGTTGTGTCCTATCCAGGGACACACTCTCTGCAGTCTCTTATTCACAGTTGTGAGTTTCTGTGAACATCACAGTCCATTGTGAGAAGAAGCTTCCCTGGTGAGTGTTGAGAGATGGATTTGTATTCTCTCTACCTCTTGTTCCTCTATGTTATATGAGCCTTAGATGTAGAGGCTTCACTGTAGATGTGTCACCTAGGCCTACACATTTTATATATATATATTCTCTGTGTGTGTCTAGGTATGGAACTTTGTAATAGTCACCCTCTGTTGCAAAAAAATAAATAAATTTCTTTGATGAGTGGTGTACTGTATGCTTGTCTGTAAACATAAAGATCCATATTTAGCACACAGTAAGAAATTTCATTTCTCTAGAGATATGACAGAGACAGAGCTTTCTCTAGGATCTATGACATTTCCATCCATGTGTATTTGAGTATGTATACAGTGAAACCCCTGAAATCCCACTAACTGAGAGGACTTTAAGACCAGTTGACTAGTAAAAACGCTACTACTGCACCAATTGCAAGTTTGTTGTACCAGTCATTGCAGTTATTAGAGTTTAGAGATGGATTGAAACATTGATTGATTTTCTAGAACTATGATAGCTAGTTTTCAGGGAGAAGGCTTCCAGGTCAGTTCTAGCTCCATTGCTTCAAGTCATGTGTTCAAATTATGTGTGATCTTCAGTTATAGGGTCTTATCTCAAGTTCTGAAAGGTAATCAAGGGCTGTGACAATAGCCTGCATTATATTGGGAGTCTCTTGTACTACCCTTACCAAAAACTTGAAGGGAGTCTTTTTCCATGTGACACTGTGTTTCTTGTTATATAGCCTTCAGGTACACACATGCACTGGTGTCCAGATACTTTATGTTTATTTTTCAGGAGATTTTTTAGTTAATATATTTCCCTCTGCTTTTTCACAGAATCTAAATTTTAGGTTCTAAAATTTTTAAATTTTTAAATTTTAATTGTTCAGCAAATGCTATGTTTTAAAATATATAGTGAAAAAGCAAATTTATCAGTATGTTTTTAAAATCTTGCATATTATTCTGTGAGGTTCAGTGACAATAAATTACTATTTGTTTTAATTTTTTACTGTGAGAATATTTATGAATGATCTAGTTCTTTGTATTACTAAACTTAGTGTATTTTTTTCTTCAAGAAGGTATTTTATCTACTCAATCATATTGTCTTAAGATTGTTAAATAAGTTAGAAATAGAAAAATTTTGAAGTTTTGAGAATTCCTGAAAATAATGATTTATTGTGATTATCCCTCTTAAGGGTATACTAAAAATGTATGTTGTAAAGCTAGTTATATACTTGGGAATTTTGGTAAGAAAAAATAAACTTTACCTTAACAGTCTTGAGTAACACGTACCATGTGAAATGTAATAATAATAAAAACAATAATAATATGTATTGAATTTAGAATGCTGGTTTTGTAAAAGTTTTAACCTGTTAAACCTGAAAAAGTAACATGAATGAGACTTTTCCCTGGCATTCACTCATCAAAGTTGCAAATGCAATCTAATGTTTCAGAGATGATATTGTTTTGTTTTATTCTGTTTTTAAATAATATATATTGAAGTTCATACATGCATACAAGGTGTTTTGATCAAATCCATGCCCATTCCCTCCCCTCCAACTCCTCCCATATCTCCCCATCACTTTTTGCAGATAACTTCATGTACTCTTTCTTTTTCCTTTTTTTATGGGGCTTTTGGCTACTCTAACATCCCCCTGGAAAAGGTAACCCTAAAATCTTTTAAGGGTTAGATAAATACTCCCAAATACTTTGGACATTTTTGGCCTTTGGAAAGGAGTATGCTGCTAAAAGCCCCAAAGACATTGTGACTTTTAGCCAAGATACTGGCTACGTTTTGGGGGGATGTTTAACTTAACTGCTTAGCCAATTCCTACATCCTATTCTTATCACACCATCCTCTGAAGAGGTTACTCAACTTGCAGGTATGGAATCAGGACACAGACCCCTCTGGCTTCATCCTCATTTTAGTTTTGTCTGCCAAGGCTGGACTCGAGAGTGAGGGACTCAGGATTTGGTTTTAGGTATTTTGATAGCTGTTGGAGTGGTTAGAATCAGTGTCAGCTCCCTCTTAAAAGCTTCTAGATAGGGGGAGAAAACAAATTTATCCATCATTTCAGAACAATAGCAGGTTGCCTCCCTTAGCTACAGGTGGGCACTACAATATTGGCGAACAAGATTTGAAGTCTTACATCTGAGCAGCACTTTCTGATTAGGAACAAAAGCATCAATGAAGAATAGTTGTCTAAGTTTATAGTTTAGTCAACTAGCTTAAGGAACAATGTATATCTAGTCAAGGTTTATCTGAGAACATTTGGTTTTTTTACCCAAGCTTTATCTACATAGTACATGGTAATTAAAAGTACCAGACTGGTAGAATTATCCTTTTTGGATGTTTAACAGCCACACTTTGAGGCTTATACTAATCTGGTCAGATGGACTTAAAGGACAGTTTTTGCCCCTTGCCCTCCAAGGTTGACTAAGTTCCAGGGGACTATGGAACATCTCTCAAGATGTCCTGTAACTGTGGTGAATCACCTATCCTGTTGTTCAGGGAGGCCATGGAGACCCCCACCAGATGGACTTGAACCAGCGTCTAGTCTACAAAGGGTAGAGTCAACTCAGAGGAAACATTTCCTCCATACTTCCAAGTGAAGCCAGCCATGATTGAGTGAGACCTTTGACTTATCTTCACATAGATGGAACTGGTAAAAGAAAGGAGACAAAGGCTGCTCCCAAGCCCATGTGACCCCTAAGGAACAGATTCTCCAATGACCTTAAGAGTAAAAATCAATTGATTTATTTGGGCTAACTCTATGATCTTAAACACCCAAAAGGAAAGTATAACCAAAGATCTAAGTGATCCATATATTTCTTTACAATCCCCAGACAATAGGCTTAAGTCCATATAAAAAGTTATTTAGATAATTATTTCTTATGGATGATTTTTTTTCTAATAAGAAACATTGCTTCTTGATCTGGTAATTTAGAAAAGTGTTGTTATTCTGAATGAAGTGCTTGTGTGTTGGGGGAGGGGTGTGTTGAGTTACATGGACATTTTCTTCCTAATTCACTTGGAATTGAAGCAGTATTCAAGGTTTTCATATCTTGATATATTACTGACCTTCAAACATTAAAACTTCATTAAAAGGTATATATAGTACATATATGTGTTTGTGAATATACGCACATAAATATATGAATATATAAGCAATATTAAAATACCTATTAATCAGACCAATTTTACTTCTTAACTCAGTTAAAATAAATTACATAACTCCATTACAATCTAAGTTTGTTAGATCAATAAATATCGAAGAAATATATTTTAAGGGTTCCATGGTAGAGTCTAACATAACAAAATGAATATATTGAATAACAATTAAATTAAAAGTAAAAAATAAAGGGCTGGGCATGGTGGCGAATGCCTTTAATCCCAGCACTTGGGAGGCAGAGGTAGGTGGATCTCTGTGAGTTCAAGGCCAGCTTGGTCTACATAGTGAGTTCCAGGACAGCTAGGGCTACAGGGAGACCCTGTCTCAAAAAGACCAAAAAATAAAAAAAAATCAATAAAAATAAAAAGTAAAAAATAAAGACTATACTTGAGTTCACCTGTAACATTATTAGGTGGTTATAATCACAGCTCAAGGATAGACTACATATTTAATATACAACAGGTCCTGCATTTGTCCTGCAGCATGAGAAAAGAAAGAGAGAAAGAAAAAAAGATAGGAAGAATGGAAGGAAAGAAGGAAGGAAGGAACAAAGGAAGAAAGGAAGAGAGAGTATTGGAGGGATGGGAGACTAGGGAAACAGGGAGGATAAAGGGGGGGAAATAAAAGAGAAACTATGCAGAAACTAAGAGTAATGCAAAGAAATACAATGAAGAATCTAAGAATATAATGCACTATAATTACAGAAGAAAATAAAAGTCAAATATCAAAAAATTGTAAAATAGAGCATTTATCCATAGTAAATGTGTATACCGAATATTTGAATTAATTGCCTTTAAGGTGCTTAGAGCAGTAATTAGCACACAGTCAGTACTGCACACATATACAGTGCTGTTCACTGATACTACACTTAAAGAGATGCTAAACATCCATGTCCAGAACAGTGGTAATTACCACACATTAAATTGTGTGTGCAATGATTTATATTCTGTAGTCTATAATTTTCCAACTTAGAATTCATCATTTTTTCTCTTTGGTTCATTTTTTGCTTTATTCAGGGTTTCTTATGAACTTGAGAGTAAACTATCACCCCAACATCCACGATAAATAAGTGCAGAGTAATTTTGTTCCAATTATATTGATATTTGTGGAGGGTAAACTGAGAATATGACACATTAAATATTTAAAATATCATAGTTATATCAGCAATTATGAAAAACAACTTAATTGAGAAAAAAAAACATTGATTCATTTTGGACCAACAGTGTTTTATTCTAATTGCAATAATACATAACACTTTCAAGAGTGCTAAGAAATAGTGGGTTAATTAATAATAGAAAAAGAAGCAAGGAAATCAATCCCATTCAAAACAGAATCAAAAATAAAATACTGAGGCAGAAACATTAGAAAGTACATTCAAGATACCTGCAATGACAATTAGTAAGAACCAAAGAGAGGAGATAATGAAAGGATCTCCTTTGTTCATGGGTTGGCAGAAAAAGATATGGCAATGTGTTCCTTTAAAGGGCTCTCCATATTGCTTTCCATCCTGGGTAGATCATTTACATGCCAGTCAGCATCACCTTTATTGGCATTTAGTTTTGTTTGTGCTATTGAGACCAACCATTCCACTGGGGTGAAACGGAATCCAATTTAACTTTTGATTTCCCTTTCCCTGATAGTTAAGGGAGTTGGACTTTTTTTTCATGTTTATAGATCATTTGTACTTCTTTTATTATCTGTCTGTTCAGTTCATTTCACCATTATTCATTGAATTATTGATTTTTACATGAAAATCTATATTTACTGTGACACTATGATCAAAACCAAGTTTTAGAGTAAGACTTAATTTCTATTAACACATGAATAAATGAAATAATCTAATATATAAATATACACATATCATAAAGATAAAATGTTAGTTCCAAATGTTAGTCAAATAAGCCAAATTCATAAAGACATGAGAAATAAATAAACACAGTGCCCATCAGAAATCTAATAACATTCTTTAAGAAATAAATGTTAACATCTCCACCAGCTGACAGAATCAAACAGTAAGAGAAATACTGGATGCATGGCAACACTGGCTTCTAGCCTCAAGATAATACCATTATGGAACCTAAATGCGTGTAGAACAGTGATGCAAAATAGAAATCACTTTCACAGCAAGGAGTGTATGTGAACACAGGAAAGCACTGTGTTTCTTCACATGTGGACTGTTTGAGGAACAAATACAAACTAAGATGAAAAAACAAAAATGAGTGCAAATGATCTCTTGCTTTTGAGAAATAATCAATTTCCCATTAAAAAACAAACAAAACCAACTTAGTTGACAGAGGACATGAATAACCAATCGGGCCAAGTTTCGTTACTCAAGTCCTGGTGTTATAAATTTATTTATTGTCATCATTTCCAATTCCAACACAAATAAAAGGTGAATGAGTCCCATTCTATTCCACTTCTGTGTGTACCAGAAAGGACCAAAACCTTTGAAAACTCTAAAAGATTTGTTTTCCAGATTTACTACCATCTTTAGTTTGAGAAAGAAGAAGAAATAAATATACCTGAAAGTCTATGAAATTTGGTTAGTTCTAAGTTCACTTATTTTACTTAAAAAGTTAGAATTAAAGAAGTTTTAAAGTATGTGTCATTGCACTTTTAAATAAGGAACCAACCAAAGTTCATATAAAGCCCTGACCAGTAAGCAAAATATATAAGAAAGTTTCTTTTACAGATAAGAAAGTAAACTTAGTGCTGGAGTTTGAAGGTTCATAATGTTAAGTGCATTTGTCAAGAGATTTCGTTTTGTATCTTTAAGATTATTCTTCCCTCATTGCATTAAAAGATGTTTCATCCACAAGTATACTATTTCACACAATTATTTTCTGTGAGTTTGCATGTAATTCACGATTAAGTTAAAAATCGAATATTTATGCTGCTATTTGATAAAATGAAAAGCCTGTTATTTCTGTATATTTTTCATACCAAGCCAAATAATTGTGAAATCTTTGGCCAGAAACATAAGATGAAATAATGCAGGCCAGGCAAAATTGGCCAAATCGCATGAAGTATGAATATGTATTTAATATATATGAAAATATACATGCAATGATTGAAAATGGCAGCTGATAAATTAAATCCCAGTTACCAAGAATGGAAATTGTTTACAAGAGTTTTCTATGATATAAAAAGAGTTACTTACATTGTAAAATACTAAACCCTTGTGATAATTGGTTTTTATTATCAGGTGACTTGATTTAGGATCATTGCCAGGACACACCTCAGGTGTGTCTGTAGGGGCGTTATAGAGAGGTCTAACTGCAGAGGGAAAATCAACTCTTAATGTGGGTGACACATAAGAGGTGACCAAGATATTGTTTGGAAACTCTGAAGAAAAAGCAGCATGGGCACACTTGCCTTTGAGTCCTCTTTCTGATCAAGTGTTGTCTATAGTTATTGCTGCTGCCTTCCACTGATAACAGACTGTGACTTATTTGGCTTTTCAACATGAGCTAAACACTAGTGACTCCCCAGGGAATCTCTAGGCTTTCACCACAGAATTGGAGACACTCAGCTATGCAGCTTCTTTGACTTGTGTAGTTGCTGAGTTCTCTGACTTTGGAAAAATGTACATTTTTTTGTTTACCCACCTTATAATGCATAAATTAATCTAATAAATCCATATATAAACTATATATGATGAAAGCACTATAGAAAACTGGAATTCCCTTAAAATGTGAAAAAGAAAAATAATTTATCATCTAGAAAGGTCCCCTCCTCTCTGTAGGAACTGAAATCAATATCTCAAAGACACACCTGCAACCTGATATTCATCATAGCATGATTCACAAAGTCTATAATTTGGGAACAATATAAATATCCAACTTGGATAAATGACAAAGAAAATAAGCTAATACATTTGTAGGAATGCTAGCATTTATAAGAATGGAACTTTTATTATGTAAAAGATGGTGAATCTGGAGAAAAACCTACTACCTCAAACTAGCCAACATCAGAAAGAGAAATGTTGTAACATTATGTTTATGTAAGATATCAGACACAACAAATGAAAAGAAGCAGATATTAGAAAGCTGATTTCCAGGGACCGGGCAAGGAACATGTAACACTCTCCCTTGGTTGCAGTTTCTGCTGCATATACAGATGAGCAAGTTGTGGAGATCTGTCGTACATGGCATGGCTTCCATACTTAACAGTAATGCAGCATGCACATAAATATTTGTGAAGCATGTTACTCTCTTATTAAATGCACATTGTTTTTAAAGGTAGGATGATCCTTGAAAATTAGGACAGGCTTGTAACTCTGACTGTTTCAATTAATAGGCATTGATATTATGCAACATGCCCAAGATCCTCAAGGATGTAAATGAGAAAGTCCCCTTAAGAGCACAGGGTCTGACCTTTCTCATTATTCCACTTAATGATGAAGTAGAGACAAGCCATTTCTACTGTGCCTTATCACATTCATTGACTCACTACACAAAATAAATAGCTGTAATATGACAGTTACTTTGGGATCATTTGTATGACTACAGATATTCAGGTACTTGTTTCAATTTAAAATTAGATACTATACTAATCCATTGAGAAATTTAGAAAGCCTATCTGATTTATACTGAAGACTAAAAAAGTTTTGTAATGAATAAAAAGTATATATCATCTGGACATGATTAAAGTAGAAATGCCTAATTATTCTGAATAACAGTATTAATGACTTTTCTTCTTTAAAGAACACTGTCTAAATAACTCATGCAGATAGCACTTGATATAATATAGTATTGTGTCTGCATTTATGTCTGTGTTTGAACCTCCTGGCAAACATTTTACTTTTGAAGGAATAACAAGAAAGTGAGGACTGGGAAGATGCCTCCATGGTTGCAGTACTTGCTGGGCAAGAATTAGAACCTGTGTTTGAATTTCCCAAATGCCCACAGAAAAGCCAGGTGTGACTACAAGCATAGAACTCCAGTTTGCATGTGGAGAGGCAGGCAGATTCCCAGAGCTTGATGACCAGCCAGCTTAGAGGAAACGGTAAGCTCCATGTTCAGTAAAGAGATGCTGTTTCAAATAATCATGTAGAAATCACCTGAGGAAGATATCCCCAATGTACACGTCTGATTTCCACAGCTGCCCACATGTGTAAATTATCTCACAGACATGTGCATGCACACATGAACAAGGAAACACTAAAGATACACACAAACAATTAACTGGAAATATATCTAATATATAAAATATTTCATTTTATAAAGGAAGTGAATGAGTGACCCAATATATATTATATGTGAGCTTAAGAATCTTACTATGAGAGATTGTGCTCTCTCTTTATATGTGACAACAGAGACTGGAAACATTGAAATATACCAGTCATTCAGAGTTGATGAAGATTTTTTTCAGGTAGTGGAACCACGAAGCACTAAATCCCTTCCATAAAGCACATTTCATTCTTTGATAGAATGATAACTGAGCGGTGGCTTAGTGAACAAGAAAGCATCAACAAATCTTTCACGTTGTCTGCATACCCTAGCTCACTCACTCAGTGGTTTTTCTTATTTTTATTAAAAGTATACACTCAAAGACCATCAAGCATAGTTTTAATGCCATTAATATTTAAAGGAAATTCAGTTCATGCCATTACAGGTATTTATGGGAATTGCTGGTTTCATATGATAAAAATGTACACTGTGAGCTTTAATACAATATTCTATGTTGTATTCTGATAGAGGACAATTATCTCAAATCAAAGAAAATGTATATAGTAATAGAATTGTATGCATAGTGATATTTGCTCCACAGGATATTTTAAGCAACATTAATCGAGGAGCAAAATCACTACTGTGTAAAGGATACATTTCACATGAAGGAAAGAAATGAAACCTAGGTACTATTTTCCAGTGACAAAGACTCATTAATTGTACCAAACTTTTACTTAAACATTCATTTAAAATTATTCTTAAGTTTCTAAATATTATTTTACAATTTGATCACAGGCATGAGATACTGAAAATGTAATCAATAACTTTAGAAGGATTATGATGGATTGAACTTATTCTCTTTTACAAAATGTACAAAATTCAAGTATACATAGATCAATAGACAAATAATACTTTTATTTGTTTATGGATTAACTGTGTGGCATTGTAAAATCCAACTTGAACATAGAAAGGAATCTTGAAAGCATTTTGCTACTTTTATGATATATCAGCACCTAAAACATAAAGACATAAGAGTAGAAGGTGGAATATTTGGAAAGGTTTCAGTAAAACAGGACAGGGGAACAAAAGGTTAATGATAAATATGAACACAATGCACTACTATAGGTAATTATAAATAAGAAATATAAATGTAATCCATCATAATAGCAAAATAAAATAATTCTACAACAACAACAAACAACAACAAAAGAAGATTTTGAGATTAAAGTGGCATGTTGTATTTAACTGAATGTGTAAAAGATCTTGTTCTATTAACAAAAAATTAGAGTAAGTCTATTTCTCTACTAAGGATGGTCTCCATTCTGTGGTGTAGATAAGGTAACTGAAAATTTACCCAGAATACTGTAGCAAACTTGACCTCCTGGGCAATGAATGCATTCAAGGATTTCCAAGGTATTATCAGAAAGACATTGCTTTTTTCTTTGTTTTTCTTTTTTTACTCTCCATTGTATTCTTTCTGTTAATACCTTCAGTGCAGAAATAATTTCTTTAATTTTATGAAGCTATTAAATCCACTCATGAACATTCAGGCATTGATAATTCTGCTATTATTATTTTTTTAATTTTGGGCTATTGTTTGAGAACTCTTAAAAAACTAAAAATGAACCTACCATAGGACCCATTTTCATTTTCAAAATGACTATTACCTTGCTGATCACATAATCGATCTCCAAGCTGTAAAATATTAACTTCTGGGTACTTTATATTTGTTAAAAGTTCCTCATTCTTGGTATCTCCATGATGCCTACTCTTCTTCTGCAAAGTTAATATATAAATTAATGATATCTGCTGATATGGAAAATAAAGGAATGAATTAAATAAATTAATGAAATAAAATGAGATGGTATTCATATAGGAACCATGCATCTACTTTCCAAAAGTAGTCATTTTATAGTCATTCTATGTCTAACACTCATATTAATGTTTATGATACATTTCTAGATGAGATGTGGAAGTTGTCTCTACTCTCTTGCACATTTTTTTTTTCAGTAGGATAAAGGCAATTACAAGAAAAAGTGAAATGATAATAAAATAGATCACATTTATTAACGACAGTAACTAAAGGTAATGAGAGCCTGAAGGAGAGATGCTACAACTTAGGGTTGTGTGCAAATTTTTGATAGAACATCTACAGAAGGCTTGACTCAAGAGTGTATATTTTTGACTAAAGGACTATAAGACAAAAGCCTCAAGGTTGACCACTTAGAATATTCATAGATGGCATTAAAAGGCAAGAAAGATTGAAGTACAAAAACTAAGGGAAAAATAATAGCAGAGAATGATAACAGTGATATTAAGGTCATAGAAACTGTAGTATGTGCTTTAGTTTTTACTAGAAAGGAGATACTAATCTTAAGAGCATTTAAAGAAAGAATAGGAACACAGGCTCAACTTAAGACACAAAATTCTATCAAATGTTGAGGAGGACATGTAAGCCTGAGATAAGGTGAGATAAATGCCACGCAAAGAGTAGAAAAGAGATTTTGATTTCTTAGAACAAGATGAGGACAGTGAAGAAAGTGAAAATGGTAACATTTCAGGTGTGTTTAAAGCTGTTATCACCTTGATGTATTGTACAAGGTCTGGAGAATGAGAAAGAGGGATCACAGATGTGGCTGTTTTGTTAGTTCATCAAAGCCCATGGGTTAAAGTATGATATCCAGACTGATGATGTTGGAAGCGGTTAGAAGGCTTAAAAAGACAGAGACATGTTGCAAGTCCTTATGTCATGAAGAGCATATTCTCAGAAGAGACATGGGGACCTGAGCCCTCTCCATGTTTTCTCTTTCTGACTGGCTCATAACCTAAATGCTTCTCTGCTGTGTTTCCCCATCATAATATATTGATGCAGCATAGGCTCAAAAGAATGGAGTCATCTGATTCTAGGCTGAAACTGCCAAACCTTGACATAATGAACTCATGTATTTTATTATAATGATAAGAAACTAACAATAGCAAGGCTGCAGGCTAAAGGAATAATGCAGTTACTATACTATGACTCTGGAAGGAGGATGGAGAATCAAAATTTAAGAAAAATATCAAGGGTTCAGTTTGTTTTATTTATTTATTTGGGTCTTTTGAGGTATCCCTGTAGCCTCAGCTGGCCTGGAACTCACTATCTAGACCAGGCTGGTCATAGAGATCTGCCTGCCTCTATCTCTAGAGTCCTGGGAGTAAAGGTATGTGCTATCACAACCAGCTCAATTCTTACAATCGATATGCAATAGCTAGGTATGTAGACAGTTAGAAAAACAACCTAGAACTGAGAGTAAGTGTCTGGGTTGGAGATACATAATTAAGAGTAACTAGCATAAGAATTTTAGTAAAGATATATTTCTGGTTAAAAATTACCTAAGATGTAAGAATAAGAAAAACATGAACAGTGTAAAGTATTAAACTGTAACATTTGAGATAATAAGAACACATCAGAAAATACACAAAGGATTTCCTGAAACAGAAGAAAATATGTAGTTGACTGTGATATACTGGTGAGCACGACAAGGAAATAACAAGATAAAGGTTAAGAAGGGCAGGGTAGTCCCTGCCACAGCCATGCAGTGTAAGGATTTTGCAGACTTAGAAATGGTGATCACTGTGGTGTGAGTAGTTAGAGAAGTGGTGAGAAAAAAAATGGTATGAAGTCAAAGAAAATTTTGGAAAAACAAAACTAAAACCAAACAAAGCTAAAACAAATTAGAAGTTAGGAAGAAAAATGTTGTCTTGGGACCTTAAGAATAAAATGGAGCAAGGTAACTATTGTTTAGTTTTCACTGAGTTGTTTTTAACATATAAAAATACCCGAGGACTTTATAGACATACACAGGCACCAAGGATCCAAGTGCAACTGATTATGACTAGTAATAATCAGATACATACAGATTAGAGATGCATGTGCCAACATCTCAGTGTTAGTAACAAAAACAATGAGTCTTCTGCAAGGAAAAATATATTTTAAAATGAAAAAGGAGATCTTTTTTAAAGGTTAAAAACTCATTCAGTTTTGTGTCTTACAGGGCTTATACTGAGTTTAATATTGTATAACTATTAATTAAACTGTGAACCTAGAAACTAGCCCCCACTGGTGAAAGAGATGCACTCTTGCTCTGGAGTGTGTCATTGAATATGTTGAAGCTGTAGTGAAATGCTTCTTCTAATCATGTAGTTATTAAAAAATTTA
>NW_008360303.1:5050318-5065670 GCF_000622305.1 Nannospalax galili
ATATTGAAATCTTATAAAAAGTTATTTGACAGAAATTAATGGGAGATTTTTATGATTGCTTTAAGTTTCTAGATAAAGGAAGAATTTAACCATTACACTAAACACTAACAATGGAAGGCAGTTTTGAAAAGTTAAGGAGAAAGGGGGCTGGGGAGAAGGCTCAGCACTTAAGGGCATTTGTCCTCTTCACAGGTCCTGAATTCAGTTCTCAGCACCCACTCAGGGGTTGTTCACAGTTAAACGTACATCCACCTCCAGTGTATCCAACAACTCCTTCCAGACTCTTGGGAACTGCATTCACACACACACACACACACACACACACACACACACACACACACATACACACTCACACACACACAGGTATACACAGATTTAAAAATAAAGTAAATCAAAAAGAAAAACAAAAGTTAAGGATAAAAAAGTATGAAAGCTGTTTATGAAATTAAGAAACACATGGATATGGAAAATGTAACCTGATCACTTTCTATCATTGTGAGACTACTTGCAGTTTTTTCATACAAACATGAACTGAGACACATGAGAAAGTATTTGTATTTTCCACTAGTTATGCTGAGTTTCCAGTGTTGATGTTAGGAGTTGCGAAGTGTTAGTTTTAATTAGAACTGAGAGGAACATCTAACACAAGCTAAAATTTCCATATTGATTACTCATGGAATTAAAAAAGAGAAAGAAAAAAAATCAATATAAGACCTCATGGATGGTCAGCAGATAAATATTTTTAAAAGTTTGGTGTATACATAATGGTACTACAGCAAAAGGACTAGAGAATATTCACAAGAAACAGACTGTGGCTTCAGAGAGTTCTAGGTAAAAACTTTCAGTATAAGGGACAGGTGAATCAGAGTAGATGGGCAGCTATTGTTTATTACACAGTAAGAAGAGGATGGTATTTTTCAGTCATGAGACAGGGCAATGTCAAGATTCTTGCAAAAACTGAATAATTGCTTTATTTTATGATACATATGATAGCAAACATTGGAAAAATATATTGCTGATGACTGGACTAAGGAAAATCTATAAATTTTATACTAAATGATACTTAGCAATATAAACAATATTAAGAATTCATGGAAATTGACTATGTCATTATTTATTCATTTAGACTGGAAATATTATTGATAATAACACTTATCAAATATATTTATTAGAAAAATTGTTAAGAATTTAGCTTCTTTTCTGAAAACTAAAATACATTTTTTGATCAGGCAACTTTAAAAACTATAGACAGGCATTAATACTAGCTTTAATAAATTAACATCAACACATCTGATCAAACATAGGATTATTTTTTAAATGCCATTTAAGGATTCTATTACAAGTAATGAAATATCTCAATCTCTCATTTACTGAATTAAAGAAAGAAGAATAAAGGGAAGTCATAGGCACAAATGAGTCATACTTAGCATTTTTCCCCTTTATTTTGACTTATTTTTTTGCATAATACTTTTCCATGTTGACATTTGTTCCCCCATGTGCTGAACGCCCTGACAGAAAGAAAGCTCTGTGAACTCAGGGGCTGTGGTGATATAGTTGAGCAATGTGTCTATTATGTAGATAGATGACTGAGACAGACCTTTGTTTCCTCAGGTGCACCTGGAATTATAGTGAAAATAGTGTATAATGAACAAGAATGAATTCTTCCTTGAGTGAACACATAACATTTAAAAAATTTGCTAATATACTTTTTGTAAAATTTGAAAAGAAATTTTGCACCTTAAAAAATGATAAAACAAGAAACAGTGACAAAACAGGGAGAAAACTTCCTTTGAGTTGCTGGACAAGGTAGTCCAAGAGACTACCAAAATTATGCAGTCTATTGCCACATCCATTGATCGCCTCCCAGAACTTGAAGGAAAGACACTATTGCTGAAGACAGGATGTTTAGGACACAGGATTTGGAGCAATGGAGCTGGAACTGACCTTTGAAAGTTAGGTCTCATAGCTTTGGAGAGCACTACACAAGCTGCTAAGGGAACACATCAATGGATAGCTCAACCCAGCTTCACGGTCTTATAATCACATTAGTGACTGGCAGAGCCCATGGCATTGGTGCTGTAGTGGCAGTTTATCTTGGGGATAATCAACAGCTACCTAATGGGACTTAAAAGGCCACTCAGTGGGAAGGAACTTACGTGTGGTACTAAACATAGTCAAATACACATGGCTGGAGAGGTCTTAGATCTTAGAGAAAACCCCAAGAATACCACATTCCTAGAGAAATGCAATTTCTTACTATGTGCAAAATATTGATCCTTATATTTACAGACAAGTATCCCAGTCACCACCTATCAAAGAGCTTCTTTTGCAATAGACAGAGACTATTACAAAGTCTCACAACTGGTGACACACAGAGATTGTGAATTTCCCAAGCCAAGAGGAACATCTACAATGCAACCTTACAACTAGTATCATGGAAAATAGAACAAGGGGTAAAGAGGACACTAATGTATCTCTCAGTTCTCATCAATGAAGCTCCCTCATGCAACAGAGGGCCAGGAACACAAAAGGTCACAAATGGCCGAAGATTGCAGAGTCAGCAGAGTCTGCATAGTGTAGATCCTTAGACAGGTCTCCTATATTAAATTCCTCCCACCCCAGGGCTCAGGGACCATTTGGGAAGAGGGGGTAGAAAGATTGTAAAAGCCAGGGAGGATATTCATGGCCTTATGGAAATAGAGTCTTACAAGCTCCTTGGATTGTGCTCAGATGAACCCACAGCAATGGTGTCAGCATGCACAAGACCAATGAAAACTCAAGCAGACAAAACCCCAGAACAAAACTGTGGAAATGGGAAACAAGCCCCAGTCTTAGCCAAAGAATTATTGGCAGCTGATTACAGCTGGGTGAAGAAGAGTTGATATTCTTAAAGAGAGGTACTCTAGTTAGGCTGTCTAGACTCCAAGGTATGAACTGGCAATGAGGGATGTCTGGGATCACTAACTTTCTATGATAGGCCTTAACACAAATGGTACTAATGGGGAAAAGGGTATAAAGATGATTAAGATTTATTAAGATATTCTGTATGAAATACACAAAAATTCAGTTAAAAATTTACAAATAGCTGGGCATGGTGTCACACGCCTTTAATCCCAGCATAGGGAGGCAGAGGCAGGCATATCTGCCTGGTCTGCATAGTGAGTTCCAGGCCAGCTGGAGCTACAGGGAGACCCTGTCTCAAAAAGACCAAAAAAAAAAATTTACAAATAAAGGATAAAGTGTTCAGTCATTCTTTTGCATTTACAAGGGATGTTGCATCAGGCATTGGTGTTTCTTTGTTTCCACATTTAAATCCACACTAGCTGCCATTTCTTCCACATGGAACCCTTTGCCACAGTACTCAGGGAGACAATGTGTTTGATTAATCAAAGTAATTACAGTGATAGTTTCTAAGACTATTTTTAAGGATTTTTTTTTTTGGTTGTTGTTGTTGAAATTTTGCATATTTTATACATATATTTTTATCATATTAAGAATTGCTCCCCTAGTGATACTCCCTCTTATTACTCTGCCCTGATAATTACATTTTAAGAAATTAGTTTATTTGAATATGTTTGTAGCTTGGTATAAGTTTGCATATGAATTTATGACTATATAGAGAATGGAGTTGCTTAGTAGGGGTTTTGCACATTGAGTCATGAGTAGGCAGAATTTAATTTCCTCTAACTTTTACATCTGTGATTTTGAACTCACAATAATTGTATAAAGCACTTTCACAAAATTACAAAACTTTTATGAAAATATTATTCAGGTGATGTTTATCTTATGCAAATAAAACCAGTAAGGTAATTATTTTGTTTTACATTTTTATTAATTAAGGATGTTTTAATATTCTCCTAGTAAAAGGAAACTATATAATATCCTAATTACTATCTTTTTGTATTAAGAATATAAATATTTGATGATCTATTCTGTTTTTAAGTGGTGCATGCCTTTAATTCCAAAATAGGGAGGTCGATTCAGGCAGATCTCTATAAGATGAAGGCCAGCGTGGTTTACATCATAAGTTCTAGATCAACTGGGACTATAGAGACTCTATCTCAAAAAAAAAAAAGAAGAAAAAAACAGAAAAAAAAGTAGGAAGAGCAAAAGCACAGTTTCTATTGTCTATTGGAAATCAGTATACAAACACCTGTTGTTATTGTTTATTATTAATATTATTAGGCTAGTAATTTTATATATTGCCTAGTGTGGCTTAGGAAATAAAAAGTCATTTAATTTAGTGCCAAACTTGTAATCTGATTTTTCAGGATGCTTTTAAAATCTGTTTTTTTAATGTGCAGAACTTTATTTCAAAACACTCTAATATCTTTATCTTCAAAATATGCCTTGATATACTATGTAACTATCTCTGAAAGTATAAAACAATTTCTTCTTCATATTGCCCCATTATTGTGAATTATGGGAATGAATATCACAAGCAATAAGAAATAAAACTGGGCAGACACCAGCTTCTTTCTGTCTTACCAGGCTGCTAAAGCATTGATTTTCTGTCCTTTAAGCACAGCTTTGTTTTACTCAAAAACTAAAATTCAGTTGCTTGTCATTATTACATTGTAAATGGAAATTATTTTATTATGCCTCAGGTTAAGCTGACCTGAAGCCAGTAATAAAACTGCAAACAACAGTATATAATTAAATTCATCCTACATGTGAGAAAAATAATTTGTATATTCATACTCATGTGATTAGGAGCTACTTTGCAATCACTACTAATAAACATGTGCCAGAACAAAAACAATCCAAATTGTTTCTTTCACTTTGTAACTGAAAGAATTAGATCTCAGAAACAGGATTTATTGATGATTCATGGAAATCCATTTATTTAAAAGGCATTTTAACTATTTAAACAAGCAATGTGGCTGTCCAGGGCAAAATTAAGCATCAAAACATGTTGTCTGTGAGGTGGAACAAAATCATTTCTAGCAGGGCACAATATTGCAGAGTCACAGCATGAGCCTTAAATTCTTTTTCAGGGAAGAGACGAAAAAAGAAATACACATTAATAATAAGATTCTGTGTGTGATCATGGAAATTTAAATTTCCTACTTTGAACACGTGTGCTGGAGTACGAGAACTATACTTACTAACTGCTTTTTAGAAAGTGAATCATTCCGCTTGCATTTTATTAAATAATCAGTAGCCCCAGCTGGCCTGGAACTCACTGTGTAGACCAAGCTGGCTTTGAATTCACAGAGATCCAATTGCCTCTGCCTGTTGAGTCCTGAGTTTAAAGGCATGTGCCACCACACCCCAGTAATTTTTAAATTTTTAAATCTTCCTTTATTAAAAGTTGACTTAGAGAAAATTTTCTTTTTGTATGTTATAGAAGATATTAACTTTTCAAAAAAATATTTTTGCAGTAGTTACTAGGATTCGGATTTCATGGTACAGTATAGCAACACTTTTGTACTCTCAGGTAATGCTTCCCTATTAATTTTCTCATAATTGTCTCTGCCTGTGATACCCCTCCTCCCTCTTATGTCTGCTGACAGTGCATCTGTCACTCAGAATACCCTTTGAGCACCTGCTTTCTCTTAAACTGTATAGAAATCATCACGAAGGGCTGAAGTGGTAAGTAAGAAACTTGGACTTTACTCAAGGCAATGTTGTGTCCTATCTTAGAGTCTAGTTTTACAAAACAATAAACAGTTATGGAACTAAAAACCAACCTACTTCTAGTATCGACTTTTTCACTTTGTTTCACATTTTATTTTTGTGTCAGGAAAACTGCTGTAGTTAAAAAAGAAAAAAACAGAAAACAAAACAAACAAAAACTTAGTTCCTTAAAGTACCCCTTTCTACTCTGAGATAATGAAAATTTCAAAGGAACAGCAATATCCACACAAAAACAGCTGAATACATATTCATCCTGAAGCTTCACACTGTGATATATTATCTCCAAAGTCATAGTCAGGCATACTATATTTAGTCTGAATATCAAGGAAACAGCAAAGATTCAAAATTGCACATTCGTCAGTGCCCGTAAGAAACTATTTTGTTTGCCATCGCTTTCTCTCTCACTGGCACCATGAGCGCCTTCTCTCATTCCATGCTTCATGTTCTTCTGCTGTGTTTCTATAGGTGCTGGAAAACTTCCATGGAAGTTTTCTGAAATTTTAGATTTATTCAGCATTTTATTTTTATGAGATTATTTTGTCTTAAAGCTTTAAATTTTTATTTAGCTTCACAATGGTTTTACTCATTTAAAGTGAGAAAGTCCTCCTGTGCTCAGTTTTAATTTGGCTTCATCTAGGTCATCAGTATTCCATTTTTAGTCACCCTCTTATCCATTAATATTTGAGATTATTAAATTTCCCTATTTCCCTGAAGATATCCGTGTTTGTGATTATTAACTGACCTTATATCAACTTTTGGAGAGACCAATTCTCTACAACTTTCCTGATGAGAGATCAGTTATCAAAGTACACAGCATGATTCTTACAGATGCTCATTATTGACTTTTTCTATATGAAGAAAATCTACCAACCAAACTGTAGGCATCTCTACTACAACTGCACAATGTCTTGGTCTCTCCTTATTAGCAGGGCTAAATCACAAGATTTGCAAACTAATTTACCATATAGTTTTTCTTTATATTTAGGCCTTTCAAAGTGTTCGTGCTCACTGTTATCACAATTAAAAGATGAAGGTGATAGAAAATACCAACATGTTTTATTCTGAAGAAACTAGTTTTGACCTTGGAACTAGTTAATTCCAACACAGATAATGCATGTAATTCAAACAGAAATTTCACCATGCAAAATCTGACATTTAGTACTAGCATAAGCTGTAAATTTGGTTTTATAGACTCTATAAATCACAACAAATCTAAAAATCTAATCAAATGCAGGGGAGATACAAAAAGAATTATTGTGTATATGTTGCAAGGAAATCTATCCAAAATTTTCATTTATTTCTTGCCTGATATTTTCTATTCCATATATGTAATAAATCTGATTAAAAGTAAGAAAAATAGATACTTATAAAAAGCATGGAAGCAATGAAAAAGGTAACTAAACAAAGTCTATACACATAATAAAGAATTTTTTTACTAAGCTCTGAAAGATAGAAAGGGAAAAATGAAAAGCATTAAAGATACAAAGGATTTTATTATATGAAGGACATGGTAGGACAATGTGTTGATGGTTATCATTGTGTGTTTGTGTGTGTGTGTGTGTGTATGTGTGTCTGTGTATGTGTGTGTGTGTGTGTGTGAGAGAGAGAGAGAGAGAGAGAGAGAGAGAGAGAGAGAAAGAGAAGAGAGAGGGAATGAACAAGTATGTAGGTGCAGACACAAATGTGTGAACCTTCAGGTAGATGTCAGAGGACACCTTCAGATATGGTTTCATAGGCATCACCACACTTTTTTTTTTTTTTTTTTTTTTTTTTTTTTTTTTTTAAAAAAAAAAAAACAGACTTCAGATAAATTCACTGAGTTGACCAGGCTGGATTTTCTCTGAGGTTCTGGAATCCAGCTATCTCTGTCTCCCTGGCACTCTGCCTCCCTGGCACTGGATAGCAAGGCATACCACGATTCTGGAGCTGGTACTCAAGTCATCATGACTGCAAGGCAAGTAGTTTATGCCCTCAGTCATTGGCAAAGATCTGTAACTTCAATGATATGTATTTAATTGGATACAGAAATGCCTAGAAAATTAGTAAAGCATAACTATGGACAAGTCTGTGAGGGAACTACCATGTCTTTGGAGTGCATACGTTTTCCTGGCCCTTTCCTGTCCTTTTTATGCTTCCCTTCTGCCATGAGTTGAACACATCTGTTGAACCATGCTTTTTTTGTTTGTTTCTTTTGTGTTGTTGGTTTTGTTTGTGGACATGGTCTATTGATTGGTTGATTAATATATTACAGCTGAACTGAGAGTAGCAATTCTTTTGACTGCTTTGGGTAGAAGTTATAAAGCACTTAAGCATCAACACTATGTTTTCTGACCTCTGTTATGTGAGATGCTCGTCCATAACCTCTCATGGTGGAGTGAAACCTCTGAACTCACAACAACTTCATCCTTGTAAATTGTTTTTGTCAGGTGTTTGATCACAATCACAAACTAATAAAAACAGCAATAAAACACATTATTGATGAAACAGTATAATTGTTGGTGTATTCTTTCATTTTATAAAACATTTCAAAGACAACACAAAGTGCAGTATTGTTTTATAGCAAAGGTGGTCAACTCTTATTTTTGGATCTGAAAATGGCAGACATTTCATTTCAATGTCTTAACATATTTTTAAATATGGCTGGTCTTTTGAATCTTCTAATAATTTACCTTAAACCTTCAAATTCAGCTGCTGTGTGTCTACAGTATTTTCATTTGTTTTTATTTTGTTATGTCAGAAGAATTACTACTTCTTTTAACAAAACATTATATTTAGGACATTTTATTATTCCTATTAGAGAAACATATAGAAGAAAAAATTGATTAGGAGAAATAATCATCTCTCCTCTCTATTATATATGCATATAAAGGAATTGTTGAAAGTTTAAGAAATTGAGTTTAAAATGATTTTGAAAAAACTCTTATTCACCTTTTAATATCTTACTCAAGATAGTTCTCATTTTATTTGAAAAAATGAGAACTATGCTACTGAAATAATAAATCAGTATTTTATCATGTATATGTCAAATGAAATATATCAAAAAATAAATGAATGTTAGTGCTCAGCCATATATAGGACATTTATATCAACCTCCTTTTCCCAAGATTCATGAAACATCATTGTGGTATTTATTACACACTTCCGCACTATAGCAATGCCTGAATAAAAAGTCTTAATTTTTGCCTGGTATAGTGGTATACCCTTTAATCCCAGTACTCAAAAGGCAGAGGCAGGCAGATCTCTGTTGAGAGATCTAATCCAGCCTGGTCTAGTGAATTCCAGGAAAGCTGGGGCTACAGGGAAAACTTGTCTCCAAAAAAGTCCAAATTTTAGCATCTATTTTAAGCCAAGACTAGAAATTAACTCCTGAGAAACTGTTCCTTTAGATTTTTCTATAAACTTTGACTCTGACTATGGACTCACTCTTTATTTGAAACAGTATGTCCAGCAAGTATAAGGGATGTAAAAGTCAGAGGCTTTTCTTATCAGAGAGGAAATTTGCCCTTTCTGATGCTTATTGACTTAGAATAGCACACATACACAACCACAAGTAGATCTTATCAATTTGTCTCATTCCTTACAATGAAATAAGTACTGCTTGTAGGGTTTTGATATGTAAAACATACATTCAAAAGTTGTATTAAGAGCACTGACTGCTTTTCAGAGGACCCGGGTTCGATTCCCAGCACCCACTTGGCAGCTGTGAGCCATCCTTAACTCCAGTTCCAGGGGAATCTGAAACCCTCTTCTGACCTCCACAGCAGCATTGCATGACATGGGGGCACTCACATTCATGCTGGCAATACACTCATTCACAATGAAGGGTCATGAGGATTAAGTCTGTATTGCCAGATTACAAGAGACACAACAAGACTTAGTGAACTTGCCTACAATATAAACAAACTAAGATAAACATTTTGGTTAAAAGGATAAGTAATAGTTAATTGTCCAGAGTAATGTCCATATTGTAAAGGACATTCACACAGATCATGGAAGAGGGAGCAGAAACAATGTAGGAACCAGAGGAGGGGGAGGACTGATGGGAAATGCTGGCTTCTGGACATAGAACAGGAGCTGCAAACATGAAATCACAGTATCTGTACAAGATCAAGACCTGTACAAGATCAAGTCAGTTAAAATTCCAGTCCAGATGTGGGAAGGGCTCAAGGCCCTAGCCCCCTGCTGAGGAAGAGAGAACCATGTTTTGTGAGTGTGACCACTGGTAGACTTTCCATGCCCTATTGTATGACCCACTATTCATATGCATCTAAGCTGTATTTAGTGTACTCAGTGGATTAGATTTTTAAAACAAAAATGTGTGTGGGAGACACCTAAGGAGTATTTGGGGAGGGGAGAGTTTGGAATGAATAGGCATGTATGCATGTATGACATTTCCAAAAGATAAACATATTTTTCATCATAAAACTTAATTTATACACAACAGGTACAGAATATGTTACCAATGTTACATTTTGGACTAGTTTTAAAATATTTTGTGACTAAACAATCTTTGCATGTGTACCTGTGTTTTAGGCAAATATATATGATGAAATCTAGGTTTTTAGCAAAGAATAATGTCATTTGGAAAATATTAGAACAGAATTTTGCTGAGTCAGAGTGTAAGCTCTATTATTCTTGGGATTTTTATCATTTAAAAAGAAATTTATTGACCTTCCAGCCAGGCATTTTGGCAATGCTTTTAATCCCAGCACTGGGGAGGCAGAGGCAGGGGGATCTCTGTGAGTTCAAGGCCAGTCTGTTCTACATACTGAGTTCCAGGTCAGCTGGAGCTACACGGAGACCCTGTCTCAAAAAAACCTATATATATAATTAACCTTTTAAAATTCAATACATTTCCCACTCAAATCCAGACCCTTTCCCCATCCATGCCTCCCCCATCACCTCACAGAACCCTATGCACTCTGTCATGCTTGCTAAATCCTATTCATTTAGGTGTTTTTTACCTAAACCCCTTTAAATGTAAGTGCGTCCACTGGAGGCTAGTCAGCCCATCCAGTGGTGGTATGTAAGTCATACTCTCCCTCACCCAGCAGCAATCAACCTCTAATAGTTCTCAATCTAGCGCTGACCTGCCACCTATTTCTCATCTCCCTTTGGGCTCTTGTTTAATTGAGCTGGCATGGGTCCTCTTCTCAAGGACACAACTGCCATAGGCTCACATGAGCAAGCCTCCAGTAGCCTAGGAGCCTCCCCCTCCTTATGATCATGAACAAGCCCTGGCTCTTACAATAGTTTCACCTCCTCTCCTGAAATGGTCCCTGAACAGTGGATGGGTGAGGTTCCATACAGGAGTCCCATCCTATACTCTACAGTCTCTTAGTCTTCCAAAGTTGGCCAGTTGAAGCCTTCTGTGTGCATTGTACTCCGAAGTACATAGAAACCCCACTGGTTACAGTGCCCCCATTATCCACACCCTCCCTCTAATACCTTCCAACTCCCCACATCTTTCCTGTTCTTACTTCTCTAACTCCCACACACTATGGTCTCTTGCATGTTCCTCCCTTGTCTTCTCCCTGCCAATTACTCCCACTCTTTCTACCTCCCTCAGGTAACATCTGTTCCCTACTATCCCTCTCTCAGGTTGTTTCTTTTCCTTTACCTCCACGTATCCTTTGCCTTTACCTGGCTCCTGGTGTTACATCAGAATTTATATACTCACATATTAGGGATTGGTGCTACAATCTACAAATGAGGGAGAACATAGTTGCAGGTGTCAGATCTCTTCCACCCTATGAGTTCCAAGAATCAAACTCAGCTTTTGAAGTTTAACAGAAAGCCACTTTACATTCTAAGTCCTCTGAGCAGTTCCATGTTGGTAACTTTTTATAAGACTAAATCTATGCTTGCCAGTAAATATCTCACTACTAAATATTTTAGAAGAAAAATGAATCATCAATGTTACTAACAATAAAAAATGATAACAATTCAAGCTGGGTGTATTCAAATAATTATCTTTTTTTGGAAAGGCATTTGGATCACTATATTAAGGGGAGTTTCTGAAATGAGTTTCAGGTGTCTATTATGAAGCATCTATGTGTATATATCTTTTTTAAAAATTATCTGTTTAATAACCACATGATTAGAGGAAGCATTTCATTACAGCATTAACATATTCAATAATAATTTCCAGACCAAAAATGCATCTCTTTCAATATCGGCTGTAAATTTTAGGTTCACAGTTGAATTAACACAGTTATACAATATTGAACTCAGTATAAACCCTATAAAACATAAAATTGAATGAGGTTTTAAGTTTTAAAAAAGATCTCCATTTCATTTTAAAATATACTTTTTCATACAGAAAACCTCATTTTTAATGCTACTAATACTTAGGTGTTTGCACATGCATCTCTAATCACTATGTATCTGATTACTACTAGCCACAGTCGGTTCACTGGAGCCCATATATTCTGTAATCCCTGTTACTATCCACTGTGTTGTCAGCACCCCCAGCCATTCTCCAGTGCTTGTCCATCTGTTGAATCTAGTCAGCCTATCCAGAGTTCTTTGTTCCTTGTTAGGAAAATAAGCTCTTCTTCAACTAGCAGCAATCAGTTGCCAGTATTCCTACAGATAAGATTGGGGTCTGCTAAGGGGTCTAAGATTCATTTTCCCAGTTCTATGCTGGGTTACTGTCTGGGAGTCTCTTGGGCCACCCTGGCCAATAACTCAAAAGAATGTATCTCCTGTCTAGCATTGTTTCTTATTATGTAGACTCTTAGAGGATTATATTGATCTCCTTAATCTTTGGTTATACTTTAATTTGGGATGTTTAAGACCATACAGTTTGTCCAGATAAACCAATTTATTTTTACTCTTAAAGTCATTTGAGGATCTGTTCCTCTGGGGCCAATGGGCTTGGGAGGGAGCCCTGCTGCTTTCCTTTACCAGTTCCATTTATGTGAAGATAAGTCAAAGGTCCTACTCGACCATGGGTGGCTTCACTTGGAACCATGGAGGAAATTTTCTTTCTGTGTTGACCCTCATCTTTGTAGACTAGACGCTGGTTCAGGTCCAACTGGTGGGGTCTCCATGGCCTCCTTGATCAAGAGAAGAGGTGACACACCACAGTTACAGGACATTTTGAGAGATGCTCATAGTTCCCTGGAGCTTAGTCAACATAGGAGGGCAAGGAGTAAAAACTGTCCTTATGGCCCTCTGACCAAATTAGTATAGGCCTCAACGTATGGCTGTTAGACATTCAAGAAGGTTAGTTCCACTAGTCTGATACTTTAAATTACTATATGCTATGTAGATAAAGCTTGGGTAAAACCCAAATGTTCTCAGCTGAACCTTGCCTAGACATATATTATATTCCTTGAGCTAATTGTATGTCTAATTTGTCAGTAGGTTTTTCAATTAATATGGTTCCTTCTGGTTTTTTTTAAAACTAGCTAGGCATTATTTATCTCTTGCATTGTCTAACCCTTCCACCACAGTTTCCCCATTTAATGTGCCCCCATTTTTCCCATTTCTCTCTTAATAACACCCTTCTCTTATGGTCCCACCTCTCTTGAGCCCCTTCTTTCCCTTTATGCACAAGGTTTCTTGTATAACCTTCCCTCCCATATCCCCTTAAAATAACCCCATTTTTATTCATATCTCCTTATTAAGGGCTGTTTCCTACTGCTCTTCAGTTTCAGATTCTTTCATTTCCTTTACCTCCCTGGTTCCTTTTCCTTATCCTGGTTCCTGTAGTTATAAGGATTTGGTGCTAGGATCCACATATGAGGGAGAACATACGTTGTTTTTTTGTTTTGTTTGTTTTTCCCCTGAGTCTGTGTTGCTTCACTTAGTATAACAGTTTCTAATTCCATCCATTTACCTGCAAATTTAATGATTTCATCTTTCTTTACAGCTGAGTAAAACTCCATCATATAAATGAACCACTTTTTCATTATCTACTCATCAGTTGAGGGACACTTTGGTTGCTTTCATTTCTTAGCTATTGAGAAAAGAGCAGCAAACAAACATGGATGTACAAGTGTCTCTGCAATAGGATGAGTTCTTTGGGTATATGCCAATGAGTAGTATAACTGGATCAAATGGTAGATTCATTTTTAGTTTTTGAAGAGTTCTTCATACTGCTATCCAAGGGGTTGAGTAAGTTTGCAGTCCCTCCAGCATTGGATGAGTGTTCCCCTTTCCCCACATCCTCTCTGACGTTATGTATAATTTGTTCTCTTGATCTTAGCCAGTCTGACTGGGGTAAGATGAAATCTTAAAGTAGTTTTAATTTACATTTCCGTACTATACATGATGTTGAACATCTTTTAAGATGCTTTTTAGCCATATTTATTTCTTCTTTTGAGAACTCTCTGTTCAGCTCCTTAGCCTGTCTTTTATTTGGGTTACTTCTTTTCTTGATTTTTTTTTTTTAAGTTCGTTATATATTCTGGTAATTAAACCTCTATCAGATGTATCGCTGGTGAAGATTTTCTCCCATTCTGTGGGTTTTCTCTTCACTTCCTTGGTTGCTTCTTTTTATGTACAGAAGCTTTTTAGTTTAATGGGGTCCCATTTGTTCATTCTTGACCTTGTTTCCTGAGCAATTTTCCGGTTTAGAAAATACTTTCCTACACCTATAACTTGTAGGTTATTGCCAATGTTTTCTTCTAACAGTTTCAGAGTTTCAGGATTCACATTGAGGTCTTTGACCCATTTGGAGTTGACTTTTCTACAAGGTGAAAGATAGGGTTTAGTTTCATTCTTCTACAGGAGATCCAGTTTTGCCAGCACCATTTGCGGAACATGCTGTCTTTCCTCCCATGAATGTTCTTGGCCCCTTTGTCAAATATCAAGTGGTTGAAATTGCATGTACTCATATTTGGGTCTTCAGTTTTGTTCCATTCATCTACAGGTCTACTTTTGCACCAGTACAATGTTGTTTTGATGACTAAAGCTCTATACTACAGTTTAAAGTCTGGTATAATAATCCGTCCAGCATTGCTCTTAGTGGTCAGGATTCCTTTGTCTATCTGAGGTCTTTTGTGCTTCCATATGAATCTTAGGATGGTTTTCTTCTACTCTGTGAAGAATGTCATAGGGATTTTGATTGACATGCATTGAATCTATAAACAACTTTTGGAAGGATGGTCATTTTCACAATACTAATTCTAAGTCTTCCAATCAATGAGTATGGGGGGGGGTCCTTCCATTTTCTGATGTCTTCCTCAATCTCTTTCTTTAAAGATTTAAATTTTTCATTTTAGAGGTCTTTAATGTCTTTGGTCAAGGTTTATTCCAAGATATTTTATTTATTTAGTTTTTGCAGCTATTGTGAATGGATTGTTTCCATGTACTCTTTCTCTGATTGCTCGTTATTGGTATATAGAAAGGCTATAGACTTCTGTAGATTAATTTTATAACCTGCTACTTTACTGAACATGTTTATAATTTCTAGGAGTTTTCTGGTGGAATTTTTGGCATCTTGTAGATATAATATATCATCTGCAAAAAGGGATAATTTGATCTCTTCTTTTCTAATTATTACTCCTTTAATTTCCTTGTCTTATTGCTCTTACAAGAGTTTCAAGCACTATGTTAAAAAGGAGATAGTGGACAGCCTTGCCTGGTTCTGTATTTTAGTGGGAATGCTTCCAGTTTTTCTTCATTGAGAATGATGTTGGCTGTGGGTTTTCTTGCAAGTAGCTTTAATTATGTTGACATATGTTCCTGTCCAGTTCCCTCT
>NW_008360303.1:5065779-5077301 GCF_000622305.1 Nannospalax galili
ATATGATTTATGATGTTTATTGACTTACATATATTGAACTATCTCTGCATCTCTGGAATAAAGCCAACTTGATCATGGTGGGTGTTCTTTTTGATGTATGTCTCTATGCAGTTTACAAGTATTTTGCTGAGAATTTTTGCATCTATGTTTATTAAGGATATGGGTTTATGAAGCATTTTCTCTTTTTGGATCTTTACTTGGCTTTGGTATTAGATTGATGCTGCCTTCATAGAAGGAATTTGGAAGTTCTGCCAACATTTCTCTTTTTGAATAGATTTAGTAGTATTGGATGTAGATCTTCTTTAAATGTCTGGTAGAATTCTGCTGTAAATCCATTTGTTCATGGGATTCTTTTTGCTGGTAGGTTTTATATTACTGTTTCCATTTCCTTATGTGTTATGGTTCTGTTTAAACTGTTAATCTTTTCTTGGTTTAGTTTTGGTGGTTCCCATGCTTTTACATACCTGTCCATTTCTTTTAGTTTTCAAATTTAGTAGCATATAGGATTTTAAAGTATTTCCTTACAATATTCTGGATCTTTTTGGTGTCTGCTGTGTTTCCCCTTTATCTCTGATTTTGTTGATTTTGAGGTTCTCTTTCTTTCTCTTGGTTAACTGGGCTAGCGGTCTTTCAATCGTGTTTATCTTTTCAAAAACCAGCTCTTGAATTCATTGGTTCTTTGTATTGCTTTGTTTCTATTTCATTAATTTCTGCTATGATTTTTGTTATTTCTTCTTGTCTGCTGGGTTTGGGTTTCGTTTGCTGTTGCTTTTGAAGCATCTTGAGTTGCAATGTTAAGTCATTACTTTGTGTTCCTTCCAATTTTTTAATGTAAGCATTTAGAACTATAAACATCCCTCTAAGGACTGCTTTCAACATGTCCCAGAGGTTTTGTTGTGTTGTATTGTTATTTTCATTTATTTCAAGGAATACTTTTATTTCTTTCTTAATTTCTCCTTTGACCCCTTCATCATTCAAGAGTCTGTTATTTAATCTCTATGTGTTCATATAGTTTCTAGGGTTTCTTCCAGTGTTGATTTTGAGCTTTATTGCATTGTAGTCTCATAGAATGCATGGTATTATTTCACTCTTTTTGTATTTGTTGAGGTTTGTTCTGTGTCCCAGTATATGGTCAGTCTTGGAGAAAGTTCTATGAGGCACCAAAGAGAAAGTATATTCTTTGGTGCTTGTGTGGACTATTCAGTAGACATCTGTTAGGCCCATTTGATGTATGGTATTGTTTAATTCCCATGTCTCTCTGTTAATTCTTTATCCTGTTGACCTATCTAATGGCAACAATGGGGTATTGAAGTACCCCAATATTAATGAGTTGGGATTAATCTGAGTCTTAATGTCCTGTAGTATTGATTTTATGAAGTTGGTTGCACCAGAGTTTGGTGAATATATGTTCATGATTGTAATATCTTCTTGGTCAATTGTTCCTTTGATCAGAATGAAATGACCTTCTTTATCTCTTCTGATTAGCTTTAGTTTAAAGTCTATTTTGCCAGATATTAGAACTGCAGTGCCTGCGTTTTTCTTACTATCATTTGCTTGGTATATTTTTTTCCAACCTTTCACCTTAATGTAGTGCCTATACATGAAAGTGAGATGAGCTCCTTGCAGACAACAAAAAAGATGGTTTTTGTTTCTTAATCCATTCAACTAGTCTGTGTCTTTTGACTGGGGATTTCAGTCCATTGATATTTAAAGTTATTAATGAAAGATGTGTATTGATTCCTGTCATTTTTATTTCTGTTCACATTCTTGGTAGCTGTGCATTTCCGTAGATATAACTTCATTAAGTTTATTTCCGTAACCCTTTGGGTATAGCCATTCCTTTCTTCTGCTCTTTGTATTGCTTCAAGAACTCTCTGAAGAGCTAGTTTTGTGGACATGTATTCTTTAAGCCTATTTATGTCATGGAAGATTTTTCATTCCCCTTCGACTGTAATAGACATTTTGGCTGGGTAATGTAATCTGGGTTGGCATCTGTGGTCATTTAGAACTGGTAATACTTTGGTCCAGGCTCTTCTGGCTTTCATAGTTTGCACTGAATAGTCAGGTTTAATTCTGATGTGTTTTCCTTTATATGTGTCTTATTGTTTTTCTTTTGCAGCTTTCAGTATTGTCTCTTTGTTCTGTATGTTTAGTGTTTTTACTATGATGTGCTGTGGAGAGTTTCTTTCCTGGTCCTATGTATTTGGTGTTCTATATGCTTCTTGTATTTCTATGGTCATGTCTTTTGTAATTTTGGGAAATCTCCTTCTATAATCCTGTTGAAGATCTGGTCCATGCCATTACCTTGGGATTCTTCTCCTTCCTGTAAGCCTATGATTCATAAGTTTGGTCTTTTTATGGTGTCACACAATTCCTGCATATCCCATTCTTGTGTTTTCTTAAATTTTTCATAATCTTTGCTTGAGTGGTCTATTCCATCCACTTTTACTTCCAGTCCTGAAATTCTGTTTTCAATTTCATTCATCCTCTTGCTGAAGCTTTCTCCTGCCTTTTCTTATTGACTATTTCAATTCCTTCTTCATTTCAGCCTGAGCATGCTTCAATATTTCTGTCTTTCCTGAATTCATTCAGAAGTTTATCCCTATCTTCTTTCAGTTCTTTGATTTATTTTTTTGTGTGTTCCTTAAATTCACTAAATTCTTTTATCATGTTTATAATTTTTCTTTTGAGTTCCATGTACTGTGTTTTCTCTACGGGGTTCTCACTGTACTCCTCTAGAAGACTGATAGTACTTGGTGGGAGGGGGAATATATTATTTTGATTTTTCATGTTATTATATTTTTTCTCTGTGACTTTGACATGTGGATTTCTTTTTAAGATTCTGGCTCTTGTGTGAGACTCAGGTCTTCCTTTATTGTGTTTAGGTCTGCTTCTTTTTGTAAACTTCATGTGCCTTTGTGGTTTACTTGTTGGACAAGTGAAGCTGGTTGGTCTAGGCTTCAGGTTCTCTCTTTTGATTTTATATTGGAGTGGCCAAACTGCTTTCATCTTGCTGCTCAGGAGTTCCCACAGAGGCCCAAGTCGGATGAGGATCAGATAATCACAGGCTTTCTCCTAAGGTCTGGATCCCTCCAGGAAAGATACTGTCCTCATGAATTTGAGGGCTGAGCTGGTCTGGGAGTAGGGCACAGGAAAGATGCTGGCTCCCAGGAATGCAAAGGGAGGTGGGGAAGTGAAGATGCCTGAGGGCTCCTGGGGACTACAGGGAGGAATTGAGTTGTTCTGGATGCAATGGATTAGGAAGCAGCTGGGATTCTGGGTTAAGATGTCAGTTCCGGGTGTGACAAAAAGAGATGTGTCAGTGCCCCTGCTGGGAGGAGAGATGCCGTGGGGGAGCTGGGAGGGTGAATGACACTGAAGGAGTCAATGCACAGTGGGCACAACAGCCAAACTTACCCAGGCAAGCTGCTGGCTCCAGGAAGCTGTGGGACTGGGCCATCCGAGATGCAAAGAGAGGCGGAGACTAAAGGGAGGAATTGGTTTGGTATGGATACAAAGGATCAGGAAACAGTGCAAAGTTTGGGCCAAGAGGTCAGTCCAGAGGTCTGGAGTGCCAAGACAGGAAATGTGCCAGTCCGCCTGCCAGGAGGAGAGATGGGGTGGGGGGCCTGGGAGGGTGAATGTGGCTGGGGAGTCAAGGCACAGTCACCATTATTTTTTTATTTGTGGTATGTGCAATCAATGAAATGTGGAATATACTTAATAATACAATGTATTTTCTTTATATACAATTTATAGATAGAGTTGAGTCTCTAAGACATACTGTGTGACAAAACAAAGACAAAAGGGACTATGTTGTATATTTTACATTCATATGTAACTCTTTAAAAGTCTAATCAATTGTGAAAAAAGTTTGGTTACCTGTAGCCAGAGGAGAACCATTAGCTAACTTTAACTCACAGATTTCCCCGTAGATATTGTATTTAGCTTTGCTCACATCAAATCAAATTATATCTTTATTTTAGCTACATAATGATTTATGTAGTGAGAATACAACATTTAAAAACTACAAACGCACGTAGTTTTCTATGGACTACTCTATAGTATCAATAAGTACATGATTTAATGTCATATTTAAAATGAAAACTCTGTAATTTGATAAAATATTTGCATGTAATATGCATTTTAAAATGTTAAGTCATTCTACATCCTGTTAAATCAGTTTGAATCTGAGTTTTCCATTTAATTTGTGTAGTTTTTTTCAATATTTTAAACCAAATAACTCAATATCAATCATTATACTATGGTGATAATTAGAGACTTTGGGCCCTAGCTGGAGTTGGTCAGTCTCTCTTTCAAGCAGCTAAGTGCAAACGCTATCCACTTCCCTTTTGGCTTTGACATTCACAATCTAAGGCTCCTTTAGACCTGTCTTAATTGCTCCAAAAGAGGTGCCAGATATCTGGAAAGGGAACAGATTCCTAGATAGCAGAAAATTATTCAAATTAACCAATCCACAGGTTACCAGTGAAAATTCATTCCATCTCAGCTGACATAAATGTGTGCCCAGCATTTCCAGACTGAGGGCACCTGTTTCCGGCCACTCCCCAGTGCCTTGCCTTTCAGTGTTCTCTTATTAAAGCTGTGTCCCATGTTTTCCCTTCCCGTACCTCACTGACACTGTGTTTTGGCCCACCTTCCAAAGTATCATTATATATTTCAGATATATCTAGAATCTATTTTAATTCCATACAGAATGCTGTTAAATGTTAAGAATTAGCTTAAGTGAAAAGCAAAATAAATCACTAGGTAATTTTCTGAGCGTGGGTGACATTTGAGAGAGGGTCTCATGTAGCACATGCTGGCCTTAAATTCACTATGTAACTAAGGATGACCTTGAATTAAATACCCTTCTGCCTCCACCTTCAAAGTAGTAGAATTTCATGTGTGCACCATGAGGTTTAACAAAATCGATCTCTCTCTCTCTCTCTCTCTCTCTCTCTCTCTCTCTCTCTCTCATATCTGTCATCTGTCATCTATTTGTAGATTATGAAACAAGTATTTTTGTCAATGAATTTATGAGTAGCAAAAGGTGCTTTTTACACACATCTTCAGACATAGGCCTAATTTCACATAATTTGAATGTTGAGACATTTGAGACTGTATATAAATAACTACTTGGATTTTAAATTTAAGAAGAATATTGTGTTGGACATGGTAGTGTGTGCCTTTTGTTTCAACACATGGGTGGAAAAAGCAGGCAGATCTTTATGAGTCAAGTCCAGTCTGGTCTGTAAAGAGAGTTCTAGGTCAGTCAGTTGGAACTCAAGGTAGAAGGAGAAGACAACTCCTGAAAGTTGTCCTCTGACCTCCACAGGCACACCAAAGCACACTTGCACCCTTGTGCGTGTGTGCGCGTGTGCGCGCACGCGCACGCATGCACACATACACACACACACACACACACACACACACACACACAAATAGTGAATAAAATCTAAAATTTAAGCAAGAGAAGACAAGGGTTGAGAAATCCCAAAGTCTGGATTAGGAAAATTCAGGATGATGCAAAACGAAGAATTGAAGGGTGTAGAACCCAGCTAACAAACTGAATTTTGGTGGGAAATTATTTCTAGTTTTTAATGATGACTGTAATTAGTGAGGATGTTTATAGTTGAATGAAAAGTATTCTCCAGACAATTCCAATACAATGTAAAATGTGACAATTTTTTATGAATTCCTTACTGCCATGTTATCTGAATAATGAGTTTCTTGAACAATTCTTGTGGTCCATGGGTTGCTCAACTGATGCTCAAACCATTGTTTACTCTGTGGTTATCCATTGAACATGAGCATTTTGAGACTTCCCCTTACACATTAATCATTTCACGGAATATAACTGGCATTATAGAGGTCAAGCAGCACAAGCATATGTGGAGCACTGAATATTAGCTGTTGTCTATTTGAAAAACACAAGTACAACATAGTCTGACAATCCTTAAATAATCTATATGGTCATCAAGATTCCATTAAGACTTCAATAATTCAGAAGACCTAGAGACAAAGAAATTATATAAATTTGTCTTTTAAGAAGATTCTTTAATCTGCCTCCATTAAATGAGTGATCTGAGGTAAGTAGTTTTGGACCTGGGTTTTTTATTATTTTCTTTAATATTTTTGTCTTCAAAGTTGTTTTCTCTCATGTCAACCATTGTTATTTATGGGTTAAATCAAAACATTGGATATTTTAAGAATTTTTTCCGTCTACATAATGTTTAGCTCTAGTTTAAGATTTCTGTGATCTCATATAATTACCTCTCTTTTATCAGTAATAGCTATTGACTATATACCATAATATAATCTCAGGTCTGTGATTTTGGCTTCTAATTATGTGTAACAGTAATGTAAATGATCTTTTAATATGATAACCTAAATCAACCTCTGAGTTTTTGTGATAAAACATCATTTAAAACTTATAAAAATCATTTATACTATCAAGAGCAGTCAATGCTCCTACTACTGAATCATTTCTGTAGTATAGGTCTGATGTTGAAAGAGGTTTTTCTTGTTTAAAATTTGCTTCACTTTTGTATAAGCAACTTTAAGAGGCTGATTTGTTCTTTGTCATTCATGTAAGACTTCCATGTCTGTGGGTTAAAAAAAAATACAAAATCATTTACTAAACTTAAAACAAAGAAAAGTGTCAAGAATTCATGAGTGGTGGGAGGATAAATTTAGTTAAAAAGAGAACTGATGACAGTTTCATCTCATACTCCAGCAAACTTTCCAATAATTACCCATTTCTGCTAACCACAATGAATGTTTTCAAAAGAATTTTTATCTTTTTTCAATCCTGATTACCTCATACTATGCTGTACTATTACCTTTTGAAGCTTTCCTCACACTTGTGGTGCAGTCTGTCTAACGCACAACCACAGCTATCAGAGAAGACTCTGATTGTTTAATTCTTCTCAGACTCACATTAGAAAAACTCAATATGAAGAACAGATACTACAGTTAGTAGTACCATACACCTTATATCAAGCTATTTCCATCAGAACGTTCATATTTAACCAATGCATTTAATGTGCCCAATGACTATAACTAAAAAGGGTGCTCTTAAATGGTAGAGTAGATGCTCAGTATGTATTCAGTCCTAGCAATATATCCCCACACTACAAACAAAAACAAAAACTGCTTTTGGGTTATGTAAAAAATACGGTTTGTGTTAAGTGTTAATCTGCCAGGAGTCTGTTCTAAATGGTGAAAGTTTAGAATAGTCAAGAAAATCAGTCGTAAAGCTTTCTTTTAAATCTATTATAGTCATTGGGCACATTAAATGCATTGCTTAAATAAGAACGTTTTCATGGAAATAGCTTGATATAAGGTGTATGGTACTACTAATTGTGGTATCTGTTCTTCATATTGAGTTTTTCTAAAAAATAATACTGTTAACCACTTAAAGTTAACTCACGTGGAAGTTAGTGTCCTATTTGAATTCCTGAACAATGTCCTTTGATGCATTCCACACACCTTAAAATGACTAGTAATTATAAGGGGATCATTGGTCTTCTTAATCTATAGTACATTAAAGGGTATAAATCACTTTGGTAGGTATTGCATATGGTTAATGAAATGTAAATACAAAATTAGATTCTTTTTTCTGCATCAGACAAACAAAATTCAAAATCCTTTCAAGATAGTCATTGAAAAAAAGGCAAATAAAAAGTAGATTTGTTCATGCACCAGAATTGTTCGCAACTTGTGCTTATGAATTATGCATATGGAGAGCTAATCACAGCCATTATGGTTTGCGAGTTCTGTAAATAGCATCATCATGCTCTGGTATTATGGGAACAGAAATAGCAGAGCTTTGAATTGGGACTCAATGAACTCTCTCCTGTGGTATCTACATTCAATTTTAAACATCGTCAAATTGTTTAAGTTCTATGCTTTGGGGAAAGACAGATATATGGAACAATCTTTATTCATATACATATCATTTGGGGAGGTACAATCTCATTCCATGCAGGCTTACTCAACTTTGTGTTTAAATTTGTAAATCAATACATTATTTTATATTAAACAAATTATTATGTCATAAAATTATCATTTATCTCAACTCTGATGAGATAATTAGATATTGGTTAGCACATTAGTCAAGATATCCTAAAGGAACAGAATTGGTAGACTTAATATAAATACACATTAATTATAAATATATATAACTACTAGTCTAGCTTATATAATATGATCTGGGTAGTCCAACATTGGCTGTCTCACCCAAGAATACAGTAGTTGCTTAGTGTTCAAGGCTGAATGTTTTGGCAATCTCAATCTTGGAGGATTGCAAAGAGCCACTCATCTTCAATCTATCTTGGAATCCTGAAGATTGTTTCATATCAGAAAGAAAATACAACAAGAGTATAGATAAACTTGCAAGCAAGAGTGAAGGCAAGAAGACCAAAAGAAAATATTCCCTTCATCTATGTTCTTTTATTTAGGTGCTGCCACTACAAGGTGCCACTCCCATAGGGTGGGTATTCCCACTTCAAATAATAAAATTGGAAAAGTCCTCATGGAGTGGCCATTAGCTCATATTTCAGTTGATTCTAGCTCCAGTCAAACTGAAAAAATAATATTAGTTGTCACAGTAAGGATGAGCTACTTCTCATTAATTAATTAATTTTTTTTTTTTTTTTGAAACATGGTCTCATGTGTTCCACGCTTATGCAACTTACCAGGTACCTGAAGAAGATGAACTTGAGCTTCAAATAGTCCTAACTGAAATCACCAAGTGCTGGGATAAGAAGCATGCACCACCATTCTCAGTTTATGCAGTACTAAGGATTAAATTGAAGACTGTGTGCAAGTAGGCAAGCACCCATCCAAATGAACTACTTCACTATTCCAAAATATTTATTCTACCTCAAACATTTAAGTGAAATTGGCAAGAAGACTCACACTAATTTCTCCTGGATTTTGTCAAGCTCTTTAAAAAAACTGGTGGAATGAGATGGCTTAGTGGATAAAAACACTTGGTACCCAAGCCTGACAACTGGAATTTGATCCTGAGAACCCATGTTCGATGAAAAACCTGGTGCCCAAAAGTTGCCCATTGTATGCACCTGCACTTGTAAATACACACACGCACACATACACACAGATGTGCACACACATACAAATGCACAGTTTTAAAAATTGACCTTTTATCTCTCCCCCCCCTTTTTTTTTTTTTTTTTGGTCCTTTTGAGACAGGGTTTCCGTGTAGCCCCAGGTGTCCTACAACTCACTATGTAGACCACAGAGATCTGCCTGCCTCTGCCTCCTGGGTGCTGGGATTAAAGGTGTGTGCCTTTTATCTCTTTTATCCAAAACAAAGGGATTGTTTTTTTCTAGAATAATTTGTCTTATATAGCAACAAAAGTTTTTATTAACTTATTTCTGTTTTTACTTCTTTTGTTTTAGATCTCTCTGATTTCATAAACTGGTATGGTGTCTTGTTTTATATTGGATGCTGCTCTGTTCTTTCTGGAAATGTCTTTGACACTTTGACCATGTTTTCTATAAGGAGAGAAAGAGTGGAGCATCAATTTTGTGTTAACATCCTTGATATCTATTTTTTCAATTTATTGATTGATTATAAAGAAATGTGTGTGTGTGTGTGTGTGTGTGTGTGTGTGTGTGTGTAAGTGTGTGTGATGTACAGAGGTCAGATATCATTTTCTTTCCTTTGAAACCAAGGCTCATTCAATGTAACCACCTTATTCATTATCATCACTGATCATAGATAGGCACAAGACAGAAGTTGTATGAAAAACTGTATTCAGTCACTGTGTTCTCAGCGTGTCCAAAGTCTTCATGTAAAACAGAACTGAGAACCCTCTGCCTTCATTACTTTATTCCCTGCTTCTCCTATGCTAAAAGAATGTTTACCTGTATTTTTTTATTCAATATTTCTTCTCCATAATGGCTATTCTTTTGTTTTACTTTATTTTCACTTTATGTGTATAAGTATATTGCCTGCATGTATGTAAGTGCATCAAAGTTGTGCAATGCCTGCAAAGGTCAGAAAATGGCATCAGATCCCTTGAAACTGGAGTTACCTGTGGTTGTTAGCTTCCATGTGGGTGCTGGGAATCATCAATCAATCCAGCTTCCCTGAACTGAAAAGGAGCCACTGGTACAAGCCATTGAGGAAATTAATAAAAGAAATATGTTCCTGAGGACACACGTTGATCTGTTTGGAGTCATAATGAACTGGTTAGAAATTCATTTACCAAAAATAGCCTACAACATAAGCTTTTGTCTGTCCACAGAAGGTTTATACTTATCTGTTCCTGTGCTTCTGATGTTAGCAGACCTCCAGGTACTCTAATCTCAGCAGACTAAATTCCCATAGGGATTGTGTTAGTTGCAATTATTGTGCTTGATGGGAAATAACACCAAAGAAACATGTCATCAGTGTTATAGATGAATGCTGAAGTCGGCTTGACTGTTATGTCAGTTTGTCATGATGAAGCACTGCTTTGAAATCATAAATTAAAAAAAAATTATATCATATTATGATGGTTAGTTTTAACTGTCAACTTGACATAATCTAGAATCATTTAGGAATAGAATATCAATGAAGGATTGTCTAGGTCTGGTTTGCATTTGAACATGTCTGTAGGGAATTGTCATGATTATGTTAATTGAGGTAGGAAGACCCAGCCTGTGTTTGGCTGTGTTTGGGTCCTGGACTACAAAAAGGAGAAACCAGCTGTGTAAGCACACATACATTATTCTCTCTTTGCTCTTGACTGTGAATGTGAGTAGCTGCTTCAAATTCTTATCTTGACTAAATCTGCAATGATGGAGTCTAACCTGGAGTCCTAAAGTTGCTTTCCTCAGGTTATTTTATCACAGCAATAGAAACAAAATGAAGACAGATATCTTCTCTTAAATGTCTGCAACCAGCCTATTGATGTTTCAGATTTCCCTTCATTCTTTAAAGACTTAATTTATTATTTATGCATGTGTATTTACCTGTGTGTTTGTGTGTGTGTGTGTGTGTCTTTGTATATATGTGTGTGTGTGTGTGTGTGTGTGTGTGTGTGTGTGCCTGTGGATGCCTATAGTTGCCCAAGGAGGTTAGAAAAGGGCATGAGATCTGCTGGGGCTATAGTTAAATACAGCTATGAGCCATCCAATTTGAGAGCTGGGAAATGAATGCCAGTGATTTGCAAGATCAGGAAATTCTCTTAACTGATGAGCCATCTCTCCAGCCCCATTTCCCCTCAATTTTCAGCTCGTTGCATTACATCTTTGCCCATTTCATGATCATCACACCATTTGTTGCACATATTCAGTGAGATGCTGATATATCCATCTTAACAATTCAGGGGCAATACTTATGTTTACCACTATTATAGGATTAATTATAGTTCTCTAATTTCTGCTCATCCCTTTCAGAGTAAAACTTCAGTAGTTTCTCTTCCTGCTTTTGTAGGTTATGAATCTGATCCTTCTAAATTCTCTTCTGTGAACTGAGTCACTCACCCTTACACCAATGACTGGTT
>NW_008360303.1:5077314-5091223 GCF_000622305.1 Nannospalax galili
TATTGGTTTTTAGATATATAAACCTTGAATTTGAGACCATTTCTGATTTTGAATTTTTGGCTTAGTTGTGGCATTGTAGAAAGACAACAAACACAGAAAGCTTCTGCTAATTAGAGGGTGACTAATTGAAGATGTTACCCAAGTATTCATCTTTTCTAGAATGAGAGTATGTAAAATTCTTGGCATTTTTGCTGTCTTGAGACAACATGGAGAGCAATTAAACGTCAAAGATGTCTCTGGAGTTTCTTTGGATATTTCCATCTCCAATTGTTCTTCTACTTCCTTGTACAAGTTTATTTTTTCCCCCTGAAGTATGCACTTTGTTATTTTCAGACTAAAGTTTATTTCCAATTCACTTTCCATGCAACATAAGCTGCAATCATGGTATTACTTATGTGCCACTGCTAAATTTACCTTATATTCTATTATGAACCCTTGGAGTTCAGGGATGTTAATAAGAATTACCTCTGATTTCTCATTCCTCTGCTTTTTAAACAATTTTTAAAATTTTCATTGTCTTAATTCTATCTTACAAATGTTCATTTGCCCCTGATTTTTGTTGTTGTTGTTGTTTGTTTGTTTTCTGATGCTGGCTTCCTCTCAGGAAAAACCAGCTGACAGCTCTAAGGAACAATGGAATACTAGTGAAATGGACACTCTTCCATTTGTGTCTTGCTCCTATCAGTGGTTATTCATCCTGCCAGGAACAGTTAATTACAAGAGAGGCAATCTGTTCTGCTTATGGTTTGGTCATCCTTCCAGAATTTGCTCCTCCATGCCTTTCAGAGATACCTGCTACCCACAGCCACCCCTTAAAGCTCAGGGGGACCCTCTTGACATTATATTCTGGTAATAAATTCTAACTCTCCTCTTTAATAAAACCAGTGCTGATTGGCAGCTGTTTCTGAAATTATCACATTAATAGTCCCTCAATAATCCCTTTTGGACATTTCAATTTACAAATAGCTGGTTAGCAATTTAAAATTTACATTGTTCCTGTGTATATATCCTAAATACTGATTAGCATATTTTATATAATATAATTTGCTATATTTCTACTGTGAAAATAAATTTCAATTTTTATAAGAATAGAAATACTTTGCAATAATATAAAATGGAAAGTTACAGCCATAAGCATGCTTTTAAACTGTTTTTTATTCTTGATAATTTCATACTTCTTTACAATGAAATATGAAAATACCTATTCCCTGTTTCTCTACTCTGACTTCCCCCAAACCCTCCAAAATGTCCTCCTCCAAAGTTCATGTTTTGCCTTTTCTGTTTTTGATTACCCACTAAGCACCATTAGTGCTGCCCAAACTGTTTTTATTGTTGCTGTTCATTTTATCTGAGGATCTCCTAACAATTCTCTATTCAAATTTAACTACATGATTATTTTAGCATAACCAAGAAATTTTAGCAACAAGTTATCCACATGTATTTACTATGCTTACATATGTTATATGGACATATATAGATGTATGTAAATAAAAATAGCCTTTTTTCAAGAGTCTAGTAGCTGATAGTTTAATAATATTGACTTAGTAAACTTGATTTACCAATACAGAGTACTAAAAATGATGTAAGTTGATGAGCTAATCTTTAAAAATTTATGATGACAGCAATGAAACATGAAAGATTTTCTAATCAGGTTTGAGGCAATTAATTACACCAAGGTCCATTTTACACTAAACGTTAAGGTTATCTACAACATTTGTTTTATTTTTATTTAACTTTTTATTGAGCCTTTGTAATTTCATACAGCAGTTCTTAATTAAATTTAGACTTCCTCCCCATCCATGACCCCCGTCCTCCCACCGGACCTCATATATTCCTCCATACATGTCAAGTTCCTTCCAGTCAGGTATTTCTGGCCAGATTTCCTTCAGTGCAAATTCATCCACTGGAGTCTAGTTAGCCCGTCTAGAGAATTTAAGTAAGGTATACTCTTCCTCTCTCAGCAGTAATCAGTCTCCAATAGTTCTCAGTCTAGTGCTGGCCTGCCCATCTATTTCTCTTCTCCCCTTTGGGCTTTTGCTTGAGTTGCCTTATACCAGAGTTGGTAAGGAGATCCTGTAAACAGATCCTGTGCTTGACGCCACCATTTCCAGAAATTCACATGTGCAAGCTTCAGTTGACCTGAAAGCCACTGCTTCTCTATGTTCATGAACCAGTTCTGGCTCTTACAATCTTTCCAACCCCTCTTCCATAATAGTCCTTGAGTCATGGGTGGGTAAGGTTCAATATATGGGTTCTATCCAGGGACACACAGTCTACAGTCTCTTATTCTTTAAAACTTGGCCAGTTGTGGCCTTCTGTGTGTATTGCACTCTGTGGTATAAGGAAGCTTCACTGGTGAGAATTGAGAGATGTGTTAGTTTTCTCTCTTCCCCTGATTTTACTTGCTCCACGATCCTTAGGTGAAAAGGTTCAACTGTTGATGTGTCACCTACGACTGGGCATCTCTCAGACGTTCTCTGTGTCTGACAGTTGTGGTATTCTGTATTAGCTTTCATCTGTTGCAAAAAGAAGCTTCTCTGATGAGTGGTGTAAGGCATGCTTGTTTGTACATATATGGATCTATATTTAGCATATGGTAAGAAATTTCATTTGTCTAGAGATATGACAGACATAGGGTTTTTTTGTTTCTGTTTTTGTTTTTTTTCCTTTCTAGAATCTATGTCCTCTACAACCATGTGTAGTTGGCTGAATTTACAGTGCTACTCATGAGTTCACTACCATTGAGAGGGCTTTAAGACCACTTAGATAGCTGTTGATTACCCAGTGCCACCCACTACTGCACCAATAGAGGCAGTTTGCCATGCCAGTCATTGTGGCTATTAGCCTTTAGGGCTGGGTTGTATCATTGATTTATTTCTCCCTTAGCAGTTTTACATATTATTATCTTGCATTATGATATTTAAACTTTGGTTAGAAAGATTCCAGGTCAGTTCCTGCTCCATTGCTCCAACTCCTGTATCTGAAGTATGTCCTGTTTTCAGCAGTAGGATCTTATCTACTAGTTCTAGGAGAAAACCAGGTGCTTTAGCAATAGGCTCTGCTATTTTAGGAGTCTCCTGGACCATTCTTATCAAACATTCAGAGGGAGATCTCATCTGTGTGGCATTGTGTTCCTTGCCAAACAGCCCCTAAGTATACATGTGCACTAATGTTTAGAAACAACATGTGTATTTCTCATGGGGGTTCAGGGGCATCACATTCCCTTTTGGTTCCTAGCCCAGCTAGATTCATTCATCTCTTCTCTTTTTCCTCCCATCAAAACTTCTTCCTCCCTCCCCAGTCCCAGTTCCACTATTATTCACCCCCCATAATACCCACATCCCACCACCCACACTATCCTGATGTCCCTCCCCACATACACCTTGACATTTGCATGTCTCTCCCTCCTTTCCTCTCAGCAGAACAATTCTAGTTTCCCCACCACCCCCCTTGTAACATCTGTTCTCCTCTATCACCCTCTCTCAGGTTCTTTCTTTTCCTTTACCTTCGTGTTTCCTTTCCATTTTCCTGGATCCTGGTGTTACATAAAAATATATACTCACATAAAAGTGATTGGTGCCACAATAGGCAAATGAGGAGAACAGAGGTCATTTCCTTTTCTGCATTTGTGTTACTTCACTTAGTATAACACTCTACCTTCAACCATTTACCTGCAATTACATAATTGTCTCTTTTCTTACTGATGAGTAGAACTACATTGTGTAAATATACCACATTTTCATGATCCATTTGTCATTTGAGGGACGTTTTTGTTTTTTTATTCTTACCTATTGTGAAGAGATCAGCAACAAACATGGAGGTACAGTTATCATGAAGAGTTTGATGAGTCTTTTGGGTATATGCCAGGGAGTAATATAACTGGATCACACAGTAAGCTCATTTTAAGTTTTATGAGAGTTCTCTACATTTCTTTCCCTAATGGTTGTACAAGTTTGAATTCCTACCAGCAGTCAATGAGCATTCCATTTTCTCCACATCATCACCTGCATTTGGTATCTACATTCTCTTGATCTTAGTCTGACTGGGGTAACACGGAATCTTAAAATGGATTTTATATGCATTTCTCTTATTAATAAGGATGTTGAGCACCTTGCAAGTTTTTTTCTTATCTGTTTTTATTTCTTCATTTGAGAACTGTGATGGCTAATGCTGAGTGTCAACTTGATTGGATCTGGGATTACCTGAAATGAAAGAGATCCTCTTGATTGGATCATCTAAAGCTGGAAGACACACCCTAAATGTGGTCGCTACCTTCTGATAGCAGCTGGTATAAAAGACCAAGGCAGAGGAGAACGGCAGGCTTCTTGTTGCTTGCCTTCTTTTTCGCTGGTGAGTTCGTCTTGCTGCTGTAGACTGAAGACTAGCTGATCTTTTGGAATTTGTCAGACCTTCATCACCGGATAGGGACTACTGAGACATCCAGCCTTGTGGACGGAGCGACTACGGATTCTTAGCCTCTCCAGTGTGGTGCAGCCATTGTTGGACTACTTGGACTCTATCATGTGAGCTAAGCTGATAAATCTCTATACATATATATATTCATTCTACTGGTTCTGTTTCTTTAGAGAACCCTGATTTACTGGGCTTGTTGGTATTTGGAGCAGGCTCTCCAAGTCAGAGCCTTCAGATAGCATGGAGAACACTGAAAATCCATGGTGTAGACTATTTGAAACAATTATGGAGATAAACGCTTTTGAATCTGCTAACTCACCTCTTATGAAGAGCAAGAAATTTAGTGACTCTATACATAAAATATTTGACAATTTGTGGAAAAATAAGAAAAATAATGATGCTGGCTGGTTACTTCTACATCTCTGGATAAAGTGATGAAGATAAACAATGATCTTAATGATAAAATTGACAAGCTCCAGATTCAAATCAAAAGTTTAAGTGGTTCCAAGTGTGCACTGGAAGAGAATCTTCTCTCCAGCAGCCAGAGAGCTAAAGCTGCAGAAAATCAAGCTGGAGCCATTATTATCATTTGGCTGACCTACAATGCAAATTTAATTCCCAACCTCAAAGGGTGTCAGCAGTAAAGGTGAGGGCACTGGTAGGAAAAGATTGGAATCCTGACAGGTGGGATGGAGATGTGTGGGAGAATCCTGAGGAGGCTGAGGATTTAGAATCCTCAGACACTGAGGAATTTGATTCACCTGATGAATTAATATCCCCACCCTCAGCAGACCCATCCTCCCCACCCTTGTCTGAGGCAACTAATCCCATTGAGGAACCTAACCCCATTCAGCAAGACCAAGCTGATGTCTCTCAGGGCCCAGTTGATGTTGCCTCTAGACCTATGACCAGACTCAAAACTAAGCAGGCCCCTAGAAGAAAGATAGAAAGTGTGGTCCATGAGGAGGTGCTACTAAAGAATCTTAATGAATTTACTAATTCTTTCAAGCAGAAGTCTAATGAATATGTCTGGGAATGGATTTTAAGGGTATGGGATAATGGTGGAAGGAACATAAAATTGGATCAGGCTGAGTTTATCGACATGGGCCCCTGGACTGGAGATGCTAGGTTTAATATGGAAGCTCATGCAGTTAAAAAGGGTGTTAAAAGTTTATTTGATTGATTGGCTGAGGTATTTGTCAAAAGATGGCCTACTGACAGAGAGCTGAAGATACCTGATATCCCATGGTTTAGTGTTCATGAAGGGATTGTAAGGCTCAGGCAAATTGGTATCCTTGAGTGGATTCACAGTGCAACATCAAATCCTCCACAATGGGAGGGCCCAGAGGACATTCCTTTTACTGATTTCACAAGATGGAAAGTACTGAGAGAGACACCAGAATGTTTGAAGATATTTGTTTTTGCTCTTTTCCTTATGCCAAATCTTACAGTTGGAGATGTTGCTGTCAATTGCATAAATTAAATGTAAATATAATAGGTGTAACAGGACCTCAGAGTAGGGGTCACGTGGAAGTATTGAATTACCAAAGACAAGGTGAGCATACTTATTGTAATGGGCAGCAAAGGCAAAACAATACCTACAATGGCATGACTCAAATGGACCTGTGGTACTGGCTAATCAATCATGGTGTTCCCAGGGACCACATATATAAGAAGCCTACTAAGTTTTTAATTTGATCTGTATAAGCAGAAAAGCTCTAGGGGTAATGACAGGAAGTCAGTATTGGATTGTAGCAATAGAGAATCTTGCTCAGTAAACCAATTTCCAGATTTGAGACAGTTTATAGATCCAGAACCCCTTGAATGAAGAGAAGGCCAGGTGCCCTTGAGGAAGGACTTTGTCACAGTACCAAAGAGTTACACTGTTCACCTCTCACCCATCCTTCCCCAGAGGGACCTGCGGCCTTTTACGAGATTAACTGTACATTGGGGGAAAGGAAATAATCAGACATTCCACAGCCTATTGGATACTGGTTCTGAGTTGACACTGATTCCAGGAGATCCTAAAAAGCATTGTGGCCCTCCAGTTAAAGTAGGGGCTTATGGAGGTCAGGTGATAAATGGAGTTTTGGCTGAAGTCCGACTTTCAGTGGGTTCAGTGGGTCCCCAAACTCATCCTGTGGTTATTTCCCAGTACCAGAATGTATTAATCGGATAGATATACTTTGGAAATGGCAGAATCCCCACATTGGTTCCCTGACTGGTGGAGTGAGGGCTATTATGTTTGGAAAGGCCAAATGGAAACCACTGGAATTGCCTCTGCCAGGGAAAATAGTGAACCAAAACCAGTATCACATCCCTGGAGGGATTGCAGAAATTAGTGCTACCATCGAGGAATGAAAGATTCAGGGGTGGTAATTCCCACCACATCTCCCTTTAACTCTCCTATTTGGCCTGTGCAGAAGACAGATGGGTCATGGAGAATAACAGTTGACTATCGAAAACTTAATCAAGTAGTGACTCCAATTGCAGCCACTGTACCAGGTGTGGTTTCCTTACTCAAGCAGATTAATATGTCTCCTGGTACCTGGTATGCAGCTATTAATTTGGCAAATGCTTTCTTCTGGATACCAGTTCATAAGGACAACCAGAAGCAATTTGTTTTCAGCTGGCAAGGCCAACAGTATACCTTTACTATCCTGCCTCAAGGGTATATTAACTCGCCAGCATTGTACCATAACTTGGATGGAAGGGTTCATGATTGCCTAACTCTTCCACAAAATATCACACTGGTCCACTATATTGATGATCTTATGCTGATTGGATCCATTGAGCAGGAGGTAGCAGACAGTCTGGACTGGTTCATAAAGCATATGCACATGAGAGGATGGGAAATAAATCCAACCAAAATTCAAGGGCCTTCAATCTCAGTAAAATTTCTAGGAGTTCAGTGGTGTGGAGCATGCACAGACATTCCTTCTAAGGTGAAGAATAAGTTGTTGCATTTGGCCCCTCCCTCCACCAAGAAAGAAGTACAATGCTTGGTGGGCCTGTTTGGATTCTGGAGGCAGCACATTCCTCATCTGGGTGTATCACTATGACCCATACATATATCAAGTGACTCAGAAGGCAGCTACCTTTGAGTGGGGCTCTTCAACAGGTCCAGGCTGCTGTACAAGCTGCTGGGCCATATGATGATCCAGCAGAACCGATGGTACTTGAGGTATCAGTGGCAGATAAAGATGTTGTTTGGAGTCTCTGGCAGGCCCCCATAGGGGAATCACAGGGGAGGCAACTGAGATTTTGGAGTAAGGCTTTGCCTTCATCTGCGGACAACTATTCTCCCTTTGAGAGAGAGCTCATAGTCTGCTATTGGGTCTTAGTGGAAACTGGACATTTGACAATGGGCCAGCAAGTCACAATGTGACCAGAGCTGCCCATCATGAGCTGGATATTTTCTGACCCCCCAAACCATAAAGTAGGCCGTGCACATCAACAATCCATTATCAAATGGAAGTGGTATATACATGATTGGGCTTGAGCAGGCCCAGAGCGCACAAGCAAGTTACATGAAGAAGTTGCCCAAATGCCTGTGGTTCCTACTCCTGTTACGATGCCTCCTGTTCTCAAGCATGCACCTGTGGCTTCATGGGGTTTGCCCAATGATCGGTTGACTGAGGCAGAGTAGACTAGGGATTGGTTTACAGATAGTTCTGCATGCTATACAGGCACTACTCAGAAGTGGACAGCTGTGACACCACAGCCAATTTCTAGAACAACCCTGAAGTACACTGGGGAAGGAAAGTCTTCACAGTGGGCAGAACTTCAGGCAGTGCACACGGTCGTGCATTTTGCTTAGAAGAAGAAATGGCCAGAAGTGCAATTATATACTGATTCATGGGCTGCAGCCAATGGTTTGGCTGGATGATCAGGGACTTGGAAGGAGCATGATTGTAAAATTGTTGAGGAAGACATTTGGGGAAGAAGTATGTGTATTGTTCTCTCCAAATGGTCAAAGGATGTGAACATACTTGTGTCTCATGTAAATGCTCATCAAAAAGTGGCTTCAGCAGAAGATGAGTTCAATAATCAAGTAGATCGGCTGACCCGCTCTGTGGATTGTCAGCCTCTGTCTTCAGCTATCCCTGTCATTGCTCAATGGGCCCATGAACAAAGTGGCCATGGTGGCAGAGATGGAGGTTATGCATGGGCTCGACGACATGGACTCCCACTCATGAAAGCTGACCTGGCTACAGCTGCTGCTGAGTGCCAGATCTGCCAACAGCAGAGAACAACACTGAGTGCCTGATATGGCACTGTTACCCATAGTGACAAGCCTGCAACTTGGTGGCAGGTTGACTACATTGGACCACTTCCATCCTGGACAGGACAGCATTTGTCCTTACAGGAATACTTATTCTGGTTATGGATTTTCTTCTGCCCAAACTACTATCCAGGGACTTACAGAATGCCTTATCCACTGTCATGGTATTCTGCACAGCCTTGCTTCTGACTAGGGAACTCACTTTACAGCCAAAGAATTGCAACAGTGGGCCCATGGTCATGGAATCCACCGGTCGTACCATGTTCCCCACCATCCTGAAGCAGCTGGCTTGATAGAACGATGGAATGGTCTTTAAAGACACAGTTCCAGCACCAATTAGATGGCAGTAGCCTGGAGGGCTGGGGCAGGGTCCTCCAGAAGGCAGTGTATTCTTTGAATCAGCATCCAACATATGGTACAGTTTCTCCTATAGCCAGGATTCACAGGTACAGGAATCAAGGGGTGGAAGTGGGAATGATTACACTCACTATCATTCCTGGTGACGCACTAGGAATTTTTTTTCTTCCTGAACCCTTGACTTTGCACTCTACTGGCTTGGATGTTTTCGTTCCAGAGGAAGGGGTGCTTCTGTGAGGAGCGACATCAAACATTCCATTGAACTGGAAGCTAAGACTTCCCCCTGGACACTTTGGGTTTCTGATGCACTGAAGTCAGCAGGCTAAGAAAGGAATAACACTATTAAGAGGAGTGATTGACCCAGATTACCAGGGGGAAATTGGACTTGTTCTCCACAATGGAGGTAATGAAAATTATATCTGGAAGGCAGGAGATTCCTTAGGGTGACTTTTGGTGTTACCATGTCCTGTGATTAATGTCAATGGGAAACTGCAATAACCCAATCTAGAGAGGACAACAAATGGCCCAGACCCATCAGGGATGAAAGTATGGGTCATTCCTCCAGAGAAAGAGCTAAGACCTGCAGAGGTGCTTACTGATGGTGGAGGAAATACAGAATGGGTAGTAGAGGAAGGTAGTCACAAATACCAACTTAGGCCACATGACCAGTTGCAGAAATGTGGATTGTAATTGACATAAGTATTTTTGTCCTATTTGGTTAAGAATAGGCTTGTGCATGTATACACATATGTTAAGCAGATACTTGTGTTATTCCTTTTTGAATGTGTAATTGAGATGTGTTAAGTGGTTAAGTGTTGTGAACCTATATGATTAAATTGGGTTATGAGACAGTAAAGGACTAAACATTCCTCAAAGACCTTATCCCTTACTCTCAGATATATAATGCATTTGTCACTGTATTATGGGATAGTTATATCGTGTTAGGTGAAATTATGACCTCAACATTGTTTTCATTTGAAAATTAAGCATGACATAGAGAGATGCTATTGTCTGTCAAGTTGACAAGGGGTGGACTTGTGATGGCTAATCCTGGGTGTGAACTTGATTGGATCTGGGATTAACTGAAATGAAAGAGATCCTCTTGATTGGATCATCTAAAGCCGTAAGACACACTCTAAATGAGGGTGTTACCTTCTGATGGCAGCTGGTATAAAAAGCCAAGGCAGAGGACAATGCCAGGTTTCTTGCTGCTTGCCTTCTCTCTCACTAGTGAGTTCATCTTATTCTTTCATCAACAGTAGAACCAACCTCTTCAGACTCCCACACAGATTCAAGACTAGCATATCTCCAGGAAACCTCCAGTCCCTCAGTGTCAGGATTCTCAGCCTCTCCAGTGTGGTGCAGTCATTTTTGGACTACTTGGACTCTATCCTGTGAGCTAAGCTGATAAATCTCTATATGTATATATTTTTTCTACTGGTTCTGTTTCTTTGGAGAACCCTGACTAATACAAGAACTTTCTGTTCAAGTCCTTATACCATCTTTTTATTGGGTCGTTTATTTTCTTGTTTCTTTGTTTTTTGGATTCTTTGTATATTTTTGTCCCACTAAATTTTCTCCTTCCTGCTCTCTGTTTGACCTGCCCTCATTCTCTTCAGGGTCTCCTATTGCTGACATGGGTAGTCACACTGACATAACACATCTTTATCTGAATTTTGCATCGTTTATATCTTTGGAGTTGGGGACTGACTTACAAAAAAGGAACACCCTGTGCTCAGCCATTCTGGATCCCTTTTGTCCACAGTCTGCACAGCTCACATTCCGCATGCCAACTTGCCCTGCAGAGCAATGTGTGTGGTCCACAGCAGGCTGGCTCAGCAGCTCCTCTTCCCTCCTTCAAAAATGGTGCCAAATCCTCCTCCTTTCCTTCCAATCTCCCGCCTTGCCAGACTCCACCCTTCTTCCCAGGGTGCCCTGCACTCACCCATAGCACTTCAGAGGAATAAGTAGGAAGCATTACATTGTTTCTGGGCTTCAATTCTGGATATTAGTCCTCTCTCAGATGTGCAGCTTGTAAAGATTTTCTTCAGCTCAATGGCTTTCATCTTCCCTTCATAGGTTGTTTCTTTTGCTGTGCAGAAGCTTTAGAGATTAATTAGTTCTGACTTATTGTTTACCTCAATGCCTGAGCAGCTGTGCAGTTTAGAAAGTCCTTTCCCAGCCTATAACTCGAAGGGTCCTGCTTATGTTTTCTTCCAGTAGTTTCAGAGATTCCAAGTTTTACATTGAGGTCTTTGATCCATTTGGAGTTGACTCTTGTGCAGGGTGAATTACAAGGATCCAATTTCATTCTTCAGCAGGTGGAGATACAGTTTTGCCTTCATCATTTGTTGAAGATGCTGTATTTTTCTATTGTGCATTCTTCGCAACTTTGTCAAATATTAGGTGGCTGAATTTCTTGTACTCATGTGTGGGTCTTCTATTATGGTCCGATGTTTTATGTATCTATTTTTGTGCCATTGTGTGTTTTTATGACTCTAACTCTGTAATACAATGTGAGATTTTGTATGATGATCCCCCCAAATTGTCCTTTGATCCCAAAATTGCTTTGGCTATTCTGGGTCTTTTGTGATTCCATATGAATTTTAGGATGATTTTTTTCAAGCTCTTTGAAGAATGTCATGGGTATTTTGATTGACATTGCATTGAATCTGTAGAATGCTTTTGGTACGATGGTCATTTTCACAATATTGATTCTACAAATACATGAACATTGTCAGTCTTTCCATCTCCTAGTATCTTCCACTATATCTTTAAAGATTTGAAATTTTAATTGTAGAGATTTTTAATGTCTTTGGTTAGATTCATTCCTAAATATTTTGAGGTTATTGTGAATGGGAGGATTTCCTTGAAAGCATATTCTGATTGCTTATTATTGATGTATGAAAAGGCTACTGACTTGTAAGTTGATTTTATAATATGCCACTTTACTGAGAGTATTAATTATTTCAACAGTTTTCTAGAAGAATTTGTGAAACCTCTTATGTATAATATATTATATGCAAATAGAGATAATTTGACCTCATCTTTTCCAATCAGTACTTTTAATTTTCTTCTCTTGTCTTATTGTTCTTGCAAGAGTTTCAAGCACTATATTGAAAAGGAGTGTAGATAGTGGACAGTCCTGTCTGGTTCCTGATTTTAATGGGAATGCTTCCAGTTTTTCTCCATTTAGAATGATGCTGGCTATGGGCTTATTGGATATGGCTTTAAATATGTTAAAATATGTTCCTTCCAGACCAGTTATTCTAGGAATTTTAACATGAAGGCATGTTGGATTTGTTAAAGACCTTTTCTACATCTTTTGAGATGACCACGTGATGTTTGTCTTTAAGTCCATTTATATGCTTTATTACAGTTATTGACTTACATATACTGAACCATCTTTGTATCTCTGGAAGGAAGCTGAATTGACCATGTTGGATAATTTTTTGATGTGTGTCTGAATGTGGTTCATGAGTATTTTGTTAAGGGGTTTTACCTATATGTCCAATGAGGTTATGTGTCTATAAAAATTGCCTTTTTTGTTGTGTTTTACCTGGTTTTGATATTAGAGTAATACTGGCTTCACGGGGGTTTGGAAATCCTCCCTCTGTTTCTATCTTTTTGATTAATTTAAGGAGAATTCATTTTAGAAATTCCTTGAATTTCTGATAGAATTCTTATATGAATTCTTCTGGGCCTGGGCTTTTTTAGTCAGGTTTCTTTTATTATGTTTCAATTTCCTTATTTGTTATGGGTCTGTTTACACTGTTGGCCTCTTCTTGGTTTAATTTTGGTGGTGTCTGTGATTTGAGAAATTCATTCTTTTCTTTTAGATTTTCAAATTTATTGGAATTTAGAGTTTTAGAGTATTCCATTCCATTACAATGTTTTGGTGTGTGTGTGTGTGTGTGTGTGTGTGTGTGTGTCTGTGTCTGTGTCTGTGTGTCTGTGTCTGTGTGTCTGTGTGTCGATGTTTCTTTCTTCATCTCTGATTTTGTTGATTTGGATATGCTTTGTTTCCTTTGATTAACTGGACTAAGGGGTTATATTTCCAAGAACCAGATCTTAGATTCATTGATTTTTTTTTTTTGTATTGTTTTCTTTGTTTCTATTTCTAGATCTTAGATTCATTGATTTTTTGTTTTGTATTGTTTTCTTTGTTTCTATTTCATAAATTTCTACTCTGATTTTTGTTATTTCTTCTTGTCTGCTAGATTTGGGGTTGGTTTGTCCTTGCCTTTACAGAGTCTTGAGTTGTACTGTTAAATCATTTATATGTGCTCTTTCTAATTTTTAATGTAGGCACTAAGAGATATAAATTTCATTCTTAATGCTACTTTCAAGGCATCCCAGATGTTTGTTCTGTTGTGTTCTCATTTTCATTTTGTTCCAGGAATACTTTTATTTTTTTCTTAATTCCTTTTTTGAGCCATTCATCATTCATGAGTGTGTTGTTTAATCTCCATGATTTCATTTAGTTACTAGAGTTTCATTTGCTTTTGATTATAAGCTTTATTGCACTGTGCTCTGATAGAATGTGTGGAATTATTTCTTTTTTTTTTTTTTGTACTGGTTGAGATTTGTTTTGTGTCACAGAAAGTAGTCAATTTGATAAAAATTTGCATTGGCTTCTGAATAGAAAGTGCTTAGGTGAAATATTCTGTAGGTATCTGTGCGGTCTATTTCATGTAAGATGTTTAATTCAAAAGACAAGGCTGCCCACTATCCCCACTTCTCTTTAACATAGTGCTTGAAACTCTTGCAAGAGCAATAAGACAAGAGCAGGAAATTAAAGGAGTAATAATTGGAAAAGAAGAGCTCAAATTATCCCTTTTTGCAGATGATATG
>NW_008360303.1:5094687-5100961 GCF_000622305.1 Nannospalax galili
ACTCCTTGTCCAGTTGACCTGTCTATGGAAAAAAGCGTGGTATTAAAGTCATGAACTATTAATATATTGGGGTTAATCTATATTTCGTAGTACTGTTTTTTGAAATTGGGTGGTCCAGAGTTTGGTGCATATGTGTATGATTGTAATATTAAAAAAAATAAAAACAAAACAAAACAAAAAAGTCTCTCTGTTACTCCTTGTCCAGTTGACCTGTCTATGGAAAAAAGCGTGGTGTTAAAGTCATGAACTATTAATATATTGGGGTTAATCTCTATTTCATAGTACTGTTTTTTGAAATTGGGTGGTCCAGAGTTTGGTGCATATGTGTATGATTGTAATATCTTCTTTTTCAATTTTTCCTTTGAATAGAATGAAGTAACTCTCTTTTTCTCTTCTTATTAGTTTTAATTTGAGGTGGAGCTTCTCAGATATTAGAAGTGCAATAACTCCTTGCTTTTAGAACCATTTGCTTAGATGGTTTTCCATCCTTTCACCCTCAAGTCATGTCTATCCTTGAAGGTGAGATGACTTTCTTGAAGACAACAAAGAGATGTGTCTTCTTTTTTGATCCATTCCACTAGCCTGTACCTTTGGACAGGTGAGTTGAGGTCATTGATATTTAGTCTTATTATTGAAAGATGTGTATAGAATACTGTCATTTTAACTTATTTGTGTTTGTGGTATTATTTGATGTTTCTGTTATACCTTTTTTGATTTTCTTTCTGTAGCTCTTAGATACACTCATTCCTTCCTTTGGTCCTTTGTATTGGAGTATTCTCTGTAGGGCTGGCTTGGTGGACATGAATTCTTCCAGCCTATTCATGTTATGAAAATATTTCCATTCCCTTTCAACCTTGATAAATAGTTTTGCTGGATAAAGTACTTGTGGTTGGCATCATTGTCATTAAGAACTGGAAACTTTGGTTCAGGGTTTTCTGGCTTTCAGAGTTTGAACTGAAAAAGCTGTAATGCTAATGGTTTTTCATTTATAGGTAACTCATTTTTCTCTATCAGCTTTCAATACCTTCTCTTTGTTCTGTAAATTTAGTGTTTTTACTATGATTTGTCATGGGAAGTTTCTTTTCTGGTCATGTCTAATTGGTGTTCTATGTGCTTCTTGAATCTCTACAGGTAAGTCTTTCCTTCATTTAGTTAAGTTTTCTTCTATAACCCTGTTGAAGATCTGTTCCATGCCATTGGTCTGAGATTCTTCTCCTCCCTGTATGCTTATAATTTGTAGATTTGGTCTTTCTGTTGCCACACTTTTCCTGAGTATTCCATTCCTGTGTTTTTAAAAATTTTTACATAGTCTTTGCTTAAGGACTTCAGATCTTCAACTTTATTATCCAGTGCTGATATTCTGTTTTCTACTTCATTCATTCTGCTTATAAGGCTTTCTACTGTCATTCCTAATTGGCTTATTGAGATTTTCAATCCCTTGTTCATTTCCATTTGAATTTCCTTCACTATTTCTAACTCTTTTCTGATTTCACTTTTCAAGTTCTGAATTGTTTTTAATATTTCATTAAGCCACATATTTTCCATCACAAGTTTATGCCTTTCCTCTTTGACTTCCTTAAGTTCTTTTTCTGTGTTTTCTTTGCGTTCTTTGATCACGTTTGTGATTGTTCTTTTAAATTCTGTGTCCTATGGTTCTCATTGTAGTGCACCTCTCTAGGACTAGTGGGCTTTGTTGGGGGGCATATTCTCTTGGTTTTTCATATTATCTGTATTTTTGTGTTGCAGTTTGGGAATATGAATGTTTTTTGTTGGTTATGTGTTCAGTAGGAACTTCCACTCTGCCGTTTTAAATTTAATTTTGGTTTTGTTTATATTGTTGATGTAGCTTGATTGCTTTTGTTCAGGTATACAAAATAAATTGGTGCATATTTTAGTTACTTACAGGGTAGTAGACTGTCTGGGTGGATGTTGGGACAGGGTAGTAGGTAGGCTGGTCAGGTAATAGGAGGGCTGATCTGTATCAGACAGATCAGAATCCAGTGGAGTCTACGCTAGGGAGTTTAGCTAGTCTGGGTTAGGAAGCTAGTCTAGAGATCTGAGGCAGAGGAATTGCAGGCTGCCTGGGTGCATGGCTGGCTGGGGACAGGGTGGGAGTGAGGGAGAGGAATGGAATAGGGACACAGTGAGTGGGATCTGACTTGCTAGAGTCTTGGGTGGGCAGGTCTATGTCATTCGTCTAGAGCCTGAGAAGATGGGGTGGGGGACCTGGGGAGGGATTTAGTAATCTATGCTAGGGTGTTTACTTAGTCTGGGTTAGAAAGCGAGTCCAGAGATCTGGGGCAGAGAAATTAGAGCCTTTCTGGGTCCAAAGCTTGCATGGGACTGGTTTCAGGTGGTCAAGAGGAATGGAATCCAATGTTTGTTTCTTAAATATGTGTGGCCTGATATATCCACCAAAAGTGATTCAGTGAAATACAAGCAGCATGCTTCTTTGTGACAACTCTAAACCACAGCAAAAGATACTAATAGATTAAAATTACCATGCTTTATAGAATATTTATGGCTTTTCATATTTTTAATCAGAAGAAGGTTTTGACAGTAATATCTGTTTTTTCCTCACTGAAACATGGATTTGGGAAGCATGATATAATCTGATGTCTATACATCTAAAATCAACTATTTGTATTTAATTAATTTTTAACCAGAGTTAATACTGTCAGGACAACTTCAAAATTTGATATTTTTATTCATGTTCAGTTAATAGAGAAAACTTGCAAATATCTTCAGAAAATATTGCAACTTTTATTTGAAAACTAGCTATATTCATATTTTTGGATGCCTACACAGACACACACACACAAACTTCAGAGAAGTAATTTGCAAAAGGGGGAAACTTTAGTGTAAACCAACTACAATATTTGTGTTTCAAATAATTGAAAATAGCTAAATTTCACTGTTATTTTATTCTGTTAGCATTAATTTTGGGAAATTTATGGCATGAAGTTAATGTTCAGAAATAGATCTGCGATATCTATTACTAGTGGGCAAGAAGAATGGAATTATATTATTTTCCTGGAAACAACTCCCAATTTGCCAACACATAAAACAGAGCTTATGTGATGCGCCAAGTTATAAGCAAAATTTGACAACATAAAAGGAAATCCAAACACATTCGGCTGCAAATATTCTGAATATGGTCATAAGATACATTTTTGTAAAGAAGTTATTTTGTTTATGTAGATGTGGCATTTGTAATAATGCAATTCAGTAAGAAACCATAAACACCATATTGTCACATTTTTACCAACTTTAATGGAGCATAAAATTACAAACATAAAATTGTATTATGAATGTTTGTAAATAGCAGACAAAAGTAGAAACACAAAACATTGGAAAACAAGCTCTCAGGCCAGATACAGTAAGCAATTTCGGGGACAGTAATGAAAAAGAGAGCTACAGAATGTAATATATGTAAACATATATGCATCATATTTTAATCATAATTGTAATAATACATATAAAAACATAATATATGTGTGCATATATATAAGTCAATAAATATCAATCTATTTTCTGTCTATTTATACAAATATATAGATGATAGATAACGATAAATAGTATAAATCAAGGTATTCTTATTTGAATACTTCTACTGTTTTACGACCTGCATATATATTTGTAGTACATTCCATTTTTACCATATTGTATTAACTTCAAATTTGCTTTTCATTAACTTTGTGAACTACAACTTCATATTCATTTAAAGATTGCTAGTAGCACATTATATATGTGTTATGATCCTTTTTATTAGGAAATCCACTGCCTCATTTCACTACATAGACATTTCTCAAAATTGTTCTCTATTGTCCTTGAGCCAACTGTTTTCCCCCTTTTTAATTCATAGTTCTCATTTACTGGAATGAATTCAGAATGCAGTAGGCTGAGGTAGGTCAGAACTGCTAAAAAAGCCTAGGTCTGCTCTTTTATCTCATAGTAAATGAGACATTTTTAGTTAGGTAAAAACTGCCAAGGGCAGCACAGGCTTTATTTCTCCTTGGCTTAGAAGCATGTTTCCCTCAAAAGCTTAGCCCAGTGAGTCAGGGGGTTACTGAAATCTATGTAAGGAATGTACAGGTAGACATAGTTAACACTCTATCTGCCTTTGAACTTGAGGAAAATGGAACCAAAATTTCTTTTGTTTCTTCCTTATCTATTTCTATGTAATAAAGCTGAAATAAAACTGATTTACAGTGGCTAGAGAGATGGCTTAGTGATTAAGGGCACTGGCTTCTCTTACAGAAGACCAGGTTTAATTCTCAGTAGCCACATGGCCACTAACAACCATTTGCAACTCCAGTTCCAGGGGAATCCAATGCCTTCTTCTGACCTTCACAGGCATTACATGATATGGGTACACTTACATGAATTTGTAAGATACTCATATACATAACTTAAATTAATAAATAAAATATTTTTAAAAATTGATTTACAAAACGTAAGAGTGAGCCATTATTCATAGCACTATAAAAAAATGGTGGTCAGTGCACAGTGGATCAAGGAAGCAGCTCAAGATGCAGTGAGCACTGTACTTAATCCCTTCCCTGGGGTAGCATGGTGAGGATCCTTGAGAGTGTCCAGACAGTAGGAATTCTCTTTTGATGTTAGTGATTAGAAAAATCTACCTCACAATCTGAAATTTTTCATTATTGTTGTTTTCGATTCAGGGTCGATCTGTCACTCCAGCTGTCCTGTGACTAGCTATGTTAGAGACTAACTTTAAACTCAGAGATTGGCCTGCCTCTGCTTCCTGAATTATGGATTAAAGGAGTATACCACCATTCCTGACTTACAACACAGAAATTTTTAATTTGTTCAGTGATGTACATAGTTGTTTATGATTCATTCTTTTATATTACTCTTTTGAAAGTATTCTATTTATATTCAATGCAAATTTTAAATGAAATAGTTATATTACATATATATGAAACCTCCTGAACAGAACACTACTTTTTCCTCCAATCCAAATTTACAGGCCTGAAAATTTTGCTATTTTTGCTTAACAACCAGAAACTCCTCAGTTCAATCCCCATCACTGTACAAATGTGATGGTACATACCTGTAATCAGTATTTGTTTCTGTAACCAGAATCACTACATGCCTTTTTGTTCATACCAATAAAATATTTGAATGTTTCAATATCCCTTGACTCTTCATTTGTCTTTTTTATTTTAGTTGATGACTAAAATTTTAGTTTTTTTCTTTGGGGATTTCTTAAAAATATAGTCAGAGTACAAATGAATTGAATAGAAACTCTTGTAAGTTCTTGTAAGTTCAGAATATCATTCCCTTGCCCTTGCTACATTCATGTCTGAGTAATACTACTACATTTTTTAGATAACAATTTTCCCACTGAAGATTCTATAGATGTATTTTCATTATCACAACCTCAGAATTGCAGTGGAGAAATTGACAGTCAGCATATGGTTTTCACCAAGTAGAAGAATCAAAACTTTATTTTATGTACATAAAATTTGAATTTCATTTGACTTACAATATTCCGCCTACAGGAGTCTTCCCCCTAAGACTGTATAGTCAGTGTACTTAATTCCCATCCATGTGTGAATGCTGTGTGTGTGTGGTGTGTGCATGCTTTGTATTTGTGTGTGTGAGAGAGGACAAGTGTATGTATGTAGAAGTCAAAGGACCATTTTCAAGAGTTGGTCCTTGCATTTCTACTTTGATTTTTGAGGCAGAGTTTTCTCTTGCTGTTGTTTTTGCCAGTGTAGTTGCCAGTTAACTGTCTGGAGGGCTTTGGAGATAATTCTCCTACCTTCACCACCCCCCCATTTCCCACAAGGGTGCTGAGATTACAAAATGCTCACTACCACATTTGGCCTGTTATGTAGGTTCCAGGGATCCAACTCAGGTGATGAAACTTGTACATAGGCTTTCTCTATATGTACATAAATCCCCCTCAATTAATGATGAGATGTATTCCAATAACCCTAATAAGCCTATCACAAGCTTAAAATATGTTGTCAAAATGTGTTTACTATATTGTGATTTATGAACACAGTACATGATGAAGCATTGTTTTCTTAGCCATAATTTTGTGGCTGACTGGCCACTGGCTACTCGACACTTCTCAGTGTCATGAAAGCATCATGCCATATAGAGCTTTCCCAGGAAAGAAATCAAACTCCAAAATATGAAGTATGGTTAGTACTGAATGTGCATCACTTTTACACTACATACAAGCTGAAAAAAATCTCTTATGAACTATTATAAATTGGGGCCATCTGTGTGTGGAAGA
>NW_008360303.1:5101411-5108358 GCF_000622305.1 Nannospalax galili
AGAGCTTTCCCAGGAAAGAAATCAAACTCCAAAATATGAAGTATGGTTAGTACTGAATGTGCATCACTTTTACACTACATACAAGCTGAAAAAATCTCTTATGAACTATTATAAATTGGGGCCATCTGTGTGTGGAAGATAGTTTGGGGAATGAGTCTGAACATGTATGTAAGGATCAAATTGGCCTATGTAATACAGATGCACCACTATGGAAACAATTCCTCTGCATCTGCTCTGTGTTTTCTATTCTGAACTCCCAGTTTTAGGTACAAGATTATAATTTACCATTCCTGCTTCTTAGGAATTTTCATCTTTTACATACTATCTCGGATATTTCCAGACCATATTTTTCCATGTTCAGCTATTTATCATGCAGCTTTTTAAGGACAAAATCTGGTCCTCCCATCCCTGAAAACTAAAAGACAGAAAAATAGTTTATAAGAAATGCAAACATTGTTTGTTTAATTTATCCTTAAATACACATATACTTACATATTTCACATAATTTATTTAAATCAAAATAACTATCCTTTTATTTTTATAGACTCCATTAGGAATTACATTGCCAATCAGTCTCTGGATTTCATTCATTGAATCCCACTAGGCTGCTGATTTACTTGAATTTTGGTTATTTTTCCTGATAAAATAAAACGTTATGCATGTGTCGGGTAGTGTCAGTTGTTAACTTGAAACACCTGGTAAGAAATAGTTTCAATTAAGGCACTACCTCCATTGGATTTGTCTGTGGCTGTGTTTGTGAGGCAATTTCTCAATTGTTAATCAACATTAGGGGTCCCAGCCTATTATTAATAGTGCCACCCCTGAGCAGGTGGTCCTGGGTTGTATAAGAAAGAGTAGTTAAAAGTTTCTGCAGACAATTAAGCATGAAAAATATTTTCTAAAAATAATTATTAAATGGATGTGTTAAATGTCTTTTGTATTCTATGGGATGTTCTTTATTACTACTTCCCAATAGGTTTATTTTGCTAACTACCTATTAAGAAATAAATATTAATGACTTTCTTTTTAATTCACAGATCTAGAACTCTTTTTTGGGGGGGGATTAGATTGTGTTTCTGGTTGAGTAATGAAGCTTCATTATAAATGAATACATCCTAAGCTTAGCAGATTTTAATAAGCAAATGCTTATGGGTTGTGGTCTGAAAAATGAGAGCTAAATTCTATACTTATTTTGGAGTTATAATACCTTGAATAACATGTGGAGGGTGATGAGGGGTGTGGATAAAACATAGATCTCTTTGCAGCTTGGCAAGTCCTCTACCTTTGAGCCACACACATGGTATTCACTTGATTTTTTTTTTTTGCTTCAAGAAGATCGATAGAAAATTATGTTGGCAAAAAGAATTTCTATTTCAAAATGTGAAATGTTTGAGTATGGTATTTCTGTCAGATTCCATGTAAGGAATATCATCAAGGAGACTGGAGGAAGGAAGAGACTGAACATTAGTTTCTGTGCTCCAGAAAAGAGTCTCCACTTTTTCAAAGACCATAAAGAACCATTGCCTTACAAATTCTGCACCAATCAGGTTCAAGATCTTGTCACAGACTTCTAATTAATAAGTAAGCTAATGGATAGTGAACATTTAGAAATGTAAATGTAATGTAGAAGTCAAAGGATAACCTGTTTTGGAAAGTTGATAAGTAAACGATGTTTCTGAATCCAAAGAGAGAAAATCAAACCCCAATAAAAATAAGGTAAAATTGAGCAGATATAAAATAAATGAAAAATAAAAAGGAAGTTGAAAATTTAGTTCATAGGTTCCATTCTTTTTATGAAACATTACACCAAATTGTTTATGCAAATTAATGCTGTTTGCATATTAAAAGAGTGACTATGAGCACAATTTTATATTATGGAATTATCAAAAGTGATCATGCAAATGTGAGTTTTCAGCCTTTAGATTTAATTGCAAAACTATTAACACTTATGTCTTTTAAAGAGAAATGATCCCATTTTTTTGACTTAAAACATTGTGCAACACAAATTATAAGAGTAAATTAACTTGAGAGGCTATTTTGAGAGAAGACAGCCAAAATACGTATGAAATTTTATTTCTGGTTCCATTTCAATTAATGTCCATACTCAGACAGTAGCTCCGGTCAGGTTCAAATAAGTCAAATTCTGATGCAATAGGAAGAACACCAGTTGTCACCTTGCTGAGTGCTACAGAAGAAGACAGGAAAAGTGAGAGGAATTTGTCAGTGTAATTGCCACTCAGGAGATATAAAACACAATTAATCCTTCTATAAAAAGCAATGTAGGATATATACACTTCACTCCATGCTGACTGAAGTCTTGTCATAAAGCAGATGCTGTGCTATCCTGAAAATAGGATATTAAAGGGCATATTAAATATTAAGACAATGTTCCATGAGAGAAGTGTTGTTAAATTACTAACAATCTGGACCTCTAAAACTTGTACAGTGTATCCTTTTTTTAATTTTAAAATTTAGTTTCTTTAAAAGAATCAAACATTTGGACACCTTTTTTAGTTTTGAAATTTTAACAAGCTGTTTTTCAAAAAAGATATTTTTCTACATTAATCCTTGCTTCTACTGCAACGAAGCTTACAAAGGTCAGGAGCAGATAGAGCCTTCCTGCCCGCCCCGGCTTCTGCCGTCATACCTATGGAACAGCAGGGTCCTCCAAACGAAAGGGCAGGAGTGATGTTCCCTATAATGAATAGTGCTATTTTGTTACTTGACCTTCAAGACAGCCTGAAAATTTCAAGTCAAAGATCAGGGTGGAAAAGCAAATTGATGAGCAGGAACAATGTAATTTTAGCTGATAACTCTTTAAAAGGTAGCCAAAGCTATTTCTCTGCTCCCTGGATAATAGTAAACTTTACAAAGAACTTAAAATATTAAAGCATAAGGAAAAGCGAACATTTTAGTGGCCTTTTCAAGTTGATGCATCATATTAAGTACATGAAGTAGTCTGTCTTTTGAAATGGATACAAAGAACCCTGAAAATACTTCAACTAAAGATATGTGTCATACAAGGCTGTAAGCAAGCAAGAGCTATGAGCACCAGGCTCCCTACATATCCAAAAGTTAAGGAGAAAATAAATCACATCAGAAAGGGTAAATACGTAGAAGTTCCCCAGAATCTATCCTAATTTAGGTCTTAAATAGTGAAGTCAAGGAGGGGTGAATTTCCTGATGTAGTGATTTAAACACAAACTTGTTACTTAAAGAAAAAAACTGAAATTTTTTTTCTTAATTTTAATCTCAAGAAGTTTAAATGGGACTAACCATTTATAAAATGGGTTTGTTACATTCTCATAACTTCTTTCAACTTAAATCCTTTTGGTTTCATATGAACATGGAGACATATTCAACTAGAAATCATAATTATATAAAATTTATGTGAACTTAAGATATATTAATTTATACATTAAAAGTGACACTGAAATCAAATATTTGCAGAGTAAGTTACATCTATTGAATGCTGACAACAATTTTATAAATATTAACTTTGGTTTCAGAGAATATTTCTTTAAGCTGGCTTACTCTTGACTAATATAAGGGGAAAGAAGCTATAATTTGAATGCTGTTTTGTTCCATATCTTACTCTGTTTTCTATTGCCTAAAAAGCCGAATATCCAGACTGGATTGTTTATAAAAGAATGAAATTTAATTTGAACCATGGTTCTGAAGGCTTGGATGCTGAATATTCTGGTACCTGTAAGGCCTTGTGCTTTGTGTCAGAAAATTCAAGACCAAAGTGCATTAGAAAGCCCACAGGGAGAGGACAACCTCATATGTGGGGAATTATTCAGTGCTGAAAGATCAAGAGCTCAAACTTAAGAGAAAAACATTGTTCCCTTATAAGGATGCAATTACCTTTTTAAGTACCCACATCCTAACCTCACTTCAATGACAATCAAAATTCATTCATTCATTGATTCATTCATTCCAACATGAGTTTTGGCAGGGCCAGGCCATATGCAAACAGTGTATGTTCACATGGCAATACTAGCATGTTTGTCTTTTCTACAGCCAAGTAAAACAGACGATGCTAAATGGTTGACCTTTGTAGTCAGTACTGACAACAATGACCATTCAACCTCATGAGCTTCCTTTTATACCAGTTTGGTCATATGTTCAACTCAGAAAATGATGGTTGCTCTGTTCTTCTAGGTACGTATGTATCCTACCCATCTTTCAAAGGCTTAGTGACACAGTCCTTCTATACACACCTGTATAATAAATTGTTTTTACAATTTAAAAAAGTCCCATATTAATTGTAATATTTTCCATTACTAACACCTTATCATACCATCTTACCTGCATTAATATTTTATTATTTAAAAATATTTATATTCATTGATTTTTTATGTAAATGAATGAGTGTTATGCCTGCATGTGTGTAAGCACACCTATATTGTACTGTGACTGAGGAGGCGAGAGAGGGCATTGGATCCCATGGAACTGGAGTTACAGAGGGTTGTTAGCTTCCATGTGGGTGCTGGGATTCAAGCCTCGGTATTGCAAGAGTAGCCAGTGCTCTTATCTGCTGAGCCACGCCCTCAATACTTTTTTTTATATATTTTGATCAAAGTAATTAATATATTTGCCAATGTTCTTTTTTTAGATCTTCTAAGCATTTGGGTTTTTCTGCCACAAAACTGTTTCATTCTAAGTTTTGATATTTTCCAAGTACATATCTGTAATAAAGTTTTATAATTAAAACTAACTGCATTGCATTATTTTGGCTAGTCAGTATATAGTATAATGAGTATCTGACACTTTGGAATGGCGTCTACTAAAATTATACTTACCAGAGTTAAATAAAGTCAGGAAGCATCATCAATCTCCATTTTAAAATTTCTATGTTATGAAATTTCAACTACAGAGTTATTGTAAGAAAATATTTCTGGGCAAGGTGGTGCATACCTTTAGTCCCACTGCTTGGGAAGCAGAAGCAGGCAGAAATAGAGGCCAATCTGTTGTATATGGTAAGTTCCAGGCCTGATGGAGTTATAGGGAAACCTTGTCTCAAGAAGACCAAAGGAAACATATAAACTTGAAAATATCTATTCATTTGCTTACAAGTCTTATTTTACTTTTTCTTTGTTTGGTTTGTGAGATTAGTTCTTGAATTTTCAGGATCTATCCACTAACTCATTATGTAGCCCAAGCTGGCTTTAAACTTAAGGCAGTCCTCCTGACTCAGGCTTCCAAGTGGGTATGACTTCAGATGCAGAAGGAAATTTAAAAAATTAGCTCTTTACAGGTTTTTAGATTTCTTGATATAAATTCTTGATTACTGATAATTTCTATTTTAGAACAGAAACAGAAAGTTTGCATTGAACCACCTGCTTTTGGTAAATTTTTATTTTATCACAACACAAAGACATATAAGCTTATTATTTTATCATACTCCAAAGACATGTAAGACTAATTTAATGTTGGGATCAACTCCACACAGGACTGCATGTCAAATCCCACTGAGCTAAGTATTGATAGTGACCTGCATGCGAGAGTTCGGTATCTGTAAATTTAGCCAGCTGTGGATTAAAAAATGTTAAAATTGTGTCTGCTTTGAGTTATTCCAAGGATTTTTCTTGTGGTTAGCCCCTAATAGTACAGTAGAAAAGCTCTTTGTTTTGCATTTGTTATATTAGCTATCATGAGGGACATGAAGATGACAAACATATTTGGAAGAATATGCAAAAGCTTTATGGAAATAACTCACTATTAGATGTCGGAGACTTGAGGCTCCATGAAAGTTTGTATCCTTCGTTTTTCTGATATTGATCCTCTACAGATACTGAAGGATGGCTTAGCTATGACTTTTGTGATATGACAATACTAAAAGAACACAGGAAAAGTAGAAAATATTTAGTTCCTTCTGCAAATGCATCTCTGCCTGGATTTGCTCATTTCCAGTAAACAGACAATGATTCCAGGGGACCAAAACAACTAAAATGAGACTGAACATGATTTGAAAATTCCTGTCCATTGATTTCAACCTATGTCAGTTATTTAAATGACAGAACTAGGCAAACTCCCTTGCTATACAAGCTTCCAAGTTAGTGATAGAGCTGAGAGTGAAACTTTCATTCACTTTTTGAAAGAATCCTGACAAACGATCTAAACTCAGTTTATCTCTTACTTCAGGAAGACGTTTAAAGGCTGAAAAAGAATGATACCAATTTTAAAGCCCTTTTCCATCTGAGGAATCTATAGCCCCTTTGTCAATACACAAGCTAAAACCTTCCCTTGATCTCAAACTGGCACATTTATTTTACTTTTACAAATGTCAACTCTTGGTAACAAGTTTTCTAGTTTGCAATTTCCTTCTTTTCTAACCAACTTGTATGTTAAATATTAAAGTGTGGAATTGGTAAAGGGTGGTTAGACACTTCTTTATTGACACATTGGAAACCGGGTTTACAGTGCTGCTGATTATGAAAATGTAATTACTATAGTTTGGGCTGTATTTTTGTTATACATAATATGTAAAATTCAATTTAATCTCATTAGATTTAGAAATTTTTCCATAAAATCCTTAATGATTCAGAACTTGCAGTACTAATAACATTTTAATCTGATCTGCTATTAGTTGAACTTATAACTGACAAATATAAACTTAAAAGAATGTTCACTATAGTTTTTAGCTAGTTTCAACATAACTATGGGATAAACATAAATTTTATCTGTAGAATGTACTTAAATAATAAAGCTGAAATTTTTGCTTTTTATTGAATTTTTTCAAATTTAATGATTCAGAGTACTAATAACATTTTAATCTGATCTGCTATTAGTTGAACTTATAACTGACAAATATAAACTTAAAAGAATGTTCACTATAGTTTTTAGCTAGTTTCAACATAACTATGGGATAAACATAAAACATATCTGTAGAATGTACTTAAATAATAAAGCTGAAATTTTTGCTTTTTATTGAATTTTACATA
>NW_008360303.1:5110650-5112539 GCF_000622305.1 Nannospalax galili
TATATTTCTTTTCCACCTCCCCACATCTATGCTGGAATTTTTCTCTGACTTGATTTTACATGTGGCTTGTGCATGCTGTCATCATTGCTGTGCATTCATGTGAGTAATTGATCAATTGTCTGGAAAATTGTGCATTCTTGTGATTAGCTACCTCCTGTGCTTCTTACAATCTTTCCATTCCCTCTTTCTCAATGATCCCTGAGCCTTGGGAGGTAGAAGATTAATATAGGTGTCCTATTCAGGGATAAGCAGTTTGCAGCCTCTGATTCTCTGAACTATGGCCATTTTTGGTTCTCTGAGTTAATCACCATCTGCTGCATAAGGAATCTTCTCTGCTGAGAGTTGGAAGATGCATTATCTATGGGTATAAAAACAAGTCATTCATAGTTGATTTAATCCTATATCCATTTAGAAGAATAATGGTATTGAGTTTCCCCTATAACATGAGAGATATCTAGTCTCAGATTCCTAAGCATATCAATATCAGGCACAGGCTCCATCCTATGAAGCAACCTTAGAACGTGGACAATTCGAAAGTGATTGGCTACTCCCATTTTAGTGCCACTATTGCATCGGTGGGCACACTTTGCTAGGCTAGTTGGTGGTGTAGTTCACAGGATTTCACAGCTGGGTAAGGTTGATGATAATTTTTCTTCTTCACGTAGCTTGCACAGTACCTCAATATTAGGTTTTCATTAATTCTTTGAGATTTCATACAATGTAGTATGAACATCATCTCCCTCTTCCCCCAACTCTTCCCAGAACCACCACATCTTCCTATCCACCCAACTTCATGGTTTCCTTTTCAATCTAGTCCAATTTGAGTAGACAAAATACTCTTTGGTGTGGAGCCTGCCTTGGAGTGTAGTCCACACACCAGAATATACAAAGAACTTAAAAAAAAAAAAGCTCCTAAACAAGAAAACAAACAACTCAATTAAAAGATGAGCTACATATCTGAGCAGACAGTTCTCAAAAGAAGAAATGAAAATGGCTACAAAATTCCTTTAAAATCGTTTGATATGCTTAGCAATTAGGAAATGCAAATTGAATGTACCTTAATAGTTCATCTTACTCCGGCAAGAATGCCTAAATAAAAGCAAAAAAAAACAAACAAACAAAAAAAAAAAAAACAAGAAACTGACAATACGAGACAATACGTGCTGGCAAGAACGCTGGGAAAGGAGAACCATAGTACACTGTGGTGTGGGATTGGAAACTGGTACAACCACTATGGAAGCCAGTCTGGAGAATTCACAGAAAGCTAAAAGCAGATCTACCTTACGTTCCAGCTATACCACTCCTTGGTTATTGCCAAGGGGCTCAGTATTCTACTAGTAAAATATTTGCTAAGCCTCATTCATTGCCACTTTTTCCACAATATCTCGGAAATAGAAACAAACTAAATGTCCTTCAAATGATGAATGGATAATGATACTGTGGTACCAATACACAATGGAATTCGACTGCAACGAAAACTGAAATTACCAAATTTACAGGTAAATGGATGGAGCTAGAAAACATTAATCTGTCTGAGGTAACTCTACCCAGAAAGACAAATACCACATGTACTTTCTCCTTTGTGTATCATAACTCAAAATCTTTATATTTAAATATGTAACCTGAAGTAACCATAGAACCCAGGAAAGTACAAAGGGACCATCTGGGAGAGGAGGAAAGTGAGATTTAGAGACAGGAATAGCAGAACACAGATGCTATGAAGAGAGAAATGGGAAAAGTCAGGGGGAACATTTTGTTGGTAGGAGTGAGTGGGAGTAATCAGGGGTAGAAGAAGGATGGAGAGATAAAACACTTAAAGTGTTTGAAAAACCCATAAGAAAATACTATTTTATGTTTATTTAAAATTCATATATAATATATAAACTACA
>NW_008360303.1:5112618-5117826 GCF_000622305.1 Nannospalax galili
GAGCTATGTCATACATGGTGGTAATATTTCCCCCAAGGGACATAGACTAGCAAATTTCATCAATACCAATGCCAGTCATGGAAAAATCTCCCTTTTGTTTTTGGTGAGGAGAGTCAAAGCAAGTCGGATGACTGAAGACACTACACATTCCAGACATAGTGCTTAAAAGAATTGATCTGGTCTTGACCTGGAACGCTCATCTCATTGGACTAGCTCTCATAATATCAGAAGGTGTTATACAACTTGCCAAGGTAAAAATCAACCAATAGTCCTACCTAGCTGTAAAGCTAATGAACCATAAAAATGACCAGCCTAACAATATTCCCAGAGGCATGATAGTGGAACGTTTATCTTCAGAAACTAATTGGTCTTAAGGTCCATGCGATAGAAGAGAATTCATTCTTAGTATTGTACCCCTAGCAAATTCTCACGGCTGGAGGAGACCTACGATCAATTTTGTAAATCATTTTAATTTTTAAACATATTCTAAAAACTTGTCCTTAAAACTGTGCGCAGATAAGCTTATCCCTCATTAAAGAAGCTTTTTGTTGTTGCTACTGCAGCAGCAGATGGAGATTATTGTGGAAATCAACAACTGGTCAAAATGCAGAGAATAAGTTTGTGGTGTATCAACACTAATAATTGGTACACCTTTAATTCACTCTACACCTGAAGTACAGGGAAAATTGTGGAAGAGAGGCTGAAAATTTTTAAGACATAAAACCAAGTTGTTTTCTGCAACTTGTGTCTTTTAGTCAAGACAGGAAAGATCTACTCACGGAATCTTAAAAATATGGTTCTCTAAACAAGACCTTTATAATGACATCAGTTGACATGTCAATATGGATGGGGAAAACTTCACAATGTCTCACACATAGATAAAAAAATAAGAAGAAATCACCGCCTTCTGGAAGATTAAAAAAAAAATCAGTTTCCTCCAACGATGATCTCCCCTGTAAGTTATCCAACCCAAATGGTCAGTCCTAAACACATACACATAAGAACAACACTAACTGGACTCAGGACAGTAACGTGTGTGTGTGTGTGTGTGTGTGTGTGTGTGTGTGTGTGTGTGTGAACACACACGTAGATATGCATATATGTAAATAGTAAAAAAAGATGCATAAATTTGAGAGGAATAGGTGGGAACACAGGAGGAGTTGGAGGATGTGGGGGTCAGGAAGATATAAAGTGCTCATGTATGAAATTCTCAAAAAAATAAAAATTTTGAATAAATATGTACTCTAAGTACTCATGGTTCATCCTCAAAACACAGTTAATATTTGACATTGCATAGCTTATGTTCAGAATTCTAGTTAATGGTAAGCCTGATTTTTTTGTTTTAATTTTAGGTGTATTCATGTATTGCCTGCATGTAGGTAAGTGCACCCATGTCATGTAATGCCCTCGGAGATCAGAAGAGGCTGTTGGATCCCCTGAGACTGGAGTTATGGACAGTTGTTAGCTGCCATGTGGGTCCTGGGATTCAAACCCAGGTCTTCTGCTGAGCCATCTCTCCAGCTCCAGTAAGCCTGATTTTCAAATGATAGAGCTGAAAAAGGGTTTTTCCTAAAATAGGTTAGTGAAATCAAGCAAAATTTAACCCCAGACTACAAAAATTTAGCAAAGGTTCTTAGGCTGGATGTTACATTGTAAGTTTTTACTTCGTTTGAACTTCTTTCAAAACTTGTTCAAAATAACAGTGAAGATTAGAAAGTAATTAAGTATTCACAAGACATACTTGATAATGGAAAGTTGTGATTTCCTGGCTCCTTCACCAAATTTATTGTTGTTCTATCTATAAAGTAGTGAGGCAAAATTGTTTTTCTGTTTTTTTTTCTATTTAAATGTTGTTACTCTATACGTTGTTAATATGCATAATTTAAATGTGTACACTTGAAATACACATTTGTGAGGTCATATTAGATGTAGCAATAGAACCCAGGTTTGGATCTTACATAATATCCAGGAAGGTGAATGTGGGATTTCCACAAGCAGTGGAGCATCCGATACTCCACAGGACAGCACTCATCTAGTCTAGAGGGACAACAGTGTTCGGGGGAGAAATCCAGGTTAGTGTAAATGAACAAGGAAATATGCTAAGCATATTGAACCTTTTGTTCTTAAACCATTCCCCCGTGGTCAGCTTTGTGCATCCATCTGTTGTGGTACATTGACTCCTTCTGCCTAATGAAATGTTACCGAGTTTATTCAGATGGCTACCTGAATACCTCTCACAGAATATAGACAGTTTATCTATTTTTGTCCTATCACTGTTGTTTGATCAGCAAGTTCAGGTCCATGATTACATATGAAAAATTGATCAGAATCTTCCCAATAGTCTATTCAAAATGTGAGAGATAATCAGTCTAGTGTTGGATCTGGTTACCCACCCCTTTAATTTTTATAACATTGTCATATTTAAAATGAACAGATATAATAATTTGGATTTTTTACTACAAACAAAACTTTCATGGATAGTTCACATGAAAATATTTGTAAAAATCAACCTTAGCCTATGAAAAAAACATTTATAAGCTCAATTTAAGAAAAGAATATCTTGTTTTTTGACTTTTAAAATAGCTTTTTAAAATTATATTGTTGTACATCCAAATATATTTTATTGAAATTTTTATGATATTTTATTATTTTTATTATATGTGTATATGTGTATTGCCTGCATGTAGCTAAGTGCACCCATGTCATGCAATGCCCATGGAGGACAGAAGAGACTGTTGGATCCCTAGAACTGGAGTTATGGACAGTTGTTAGCTGCCATGTGGATGCTGGGTTTCGAACCTAGGTCTTCTGGAAGAACAACCTGTGTTCTTAACCAATGAGCCATTTCTTCAGCCCTGAAAAATGTTTAATTATAATTAGATGCTTGTTAATTTTCTTATTTGTAAATAATAGTGTTAATCTTGTTAGTTTTCTTATTTATAAATAATAAGGTGACAAGTATAATAATAAAATATGTTCTAGCAGTATATATTTCTGTACTTGCAGTTGTGAATAAAATTCTGCTTGATAGCTTAAAGCCATTGACTGTCTGAGTCTTATTTTTCTTTTTACTAAACAAGGGTATGAACATGAATGTGCATAGTGTAAGACCGAGTTCCCCGACATTGTGTAAAGACCATTGAAATTGATCATAGTCTATATTTGGAAATGTAAATATTTCAAAATTTTACAATTTCTCTTTAAAATGATTTATCTTTTTAAAAAATGTGTATGAATGTTGTGCCTGAATGTGTGTATGTGCATCGTGTTCATTCCTGTGCCGACAGAGGCCAAAAGACATATCAAATCCCCTGGAACTGGAGTTATTGTTGCGTTATTGTTCAGTGTGACCTTCTTTGTACATTTTGGGCACAAAACTCAGGTGCTCTGCAGGAGTAGCAAGTATTTTAATCTCTGAGACCCCATCTTTGGCCCATATTAATGCTTCTTAGTGTACATAGCTAGATTTATTTGGAATACTGAATATAAAATACACTTTTTGGTGACATGCTCATTATAAAAAAATTTTTTAGGTAGGTGAGTCATGGCAAAATTTTGGATATTGTTTAATTTCACAGATAATTAACCTGCTCAGGTTGAAGCCATATGCATGTATTTATTCAGTACATATTAAAAGGGAAACCTATTAATATAGCTACATTTATTCATATTGATTTTATTATAATGAGATAAGATATCAAGATACAGCATAAAATGCTAACAATAAATTTTCCATTGTATTTAATATTCTATGATGCCAAGGTATTTACTTTGGAGAGTCTCCCTTTTGTTAAAATAACCTTAATCTTTTTCGTTGCTAATAATTTCTTTGACTTTGGGCATTGCAAGTTTTTGTTCCTAAAACATCAACATAACAGGCTGCGCATATGAATTTTTTAGCAAAAAGGTAAAGCTGTTAACCACAAAATCCTGCATTCTTCCAGTCTGCTAAAATAGTAGATTTTAGGTGCCATCACCAGAAAATGAGAATTATGTGAAGTAATGTGTGTGTTGACAGGTAAATTTAATCATTTCTTAACATGTGTATTTGTGTGCACATGCACATGTGTACTTCCAGATATCATGCTACACATGATAAACACATACCTTTTATCCACCAAGGAGAAATAGTCAGCAGGCCTCATTTAACCAAAGAACATTTGGCAGCTGATTACTACTGGGTGAGGGAGAGCTGAACTTTTTTAAGGGAGAGACTTTAGATAGGCTGACTAGACCCCAGTGAATGAACTTGCTCTGAGGGAAGTCTGGGTACAACAACTTGACTCGATAGACCTTAACATAAATGACAGAATGCATGAAAACTGGAGGGAGAGTGATGGGGGTACAGATGGGGGAATAGAAAGAGGATTAAGATATTTTGTATAAAATGCACAAAAGTTCAATAAAAATACTTTGAAAGAAAAAAGTATAAAAGGAAGAGAAAAAAATAAAATGAGAAAGACCCTTCTTGCTATAAAAAAAAGAGAAAAAAGAAAAAAAGAAGAAAGGAAGGAAGGAATAAAGAAAGAAAGAATAATGTTTCTGGAAATTGGGGCTGCAGAGATGACTCAGTGTTTAACAGTATTTACTGCTCTTGCTAAATAACTCAGTTTGGTTCTCAGCACCCACGTGGTAGGCTTCCATCTGTCTGTAACTCTAATTCTCTAGGATCTTATGGCTTTGTCTAGCTTCCGTAGGCACCTATATGTATGTGGTACAGACACACACACACACAGACACACACACACACACACACACACATACAAGTAAAACACCCATACACATAAAACATACAAAAAGTCAATTTTTTAAACCCTCTGGGAGTAATACAAAGAACATAAAACAAATTACAAAACATTGAGTCAAAAGAATATACTCAAACTCTGTATTTCATCTTTATGTTATTTGCGTGCTAACCCAATCCTCTCTCACCTCTTCCAGCTATATTCCAAGTGAGTAAAGTGTAGATGAGCTCCCTCCACCCTCACCAGTCAAAAGTTACAAAGTCTTACCGAGGACACAGCACCAGCTCTTTCCATCCTTTTCAACCACACACTGGAGGGGATTGAATTCTAATGAGTCTAATGAGTGTGTCAGGTATCCTGTGTGGAGCCTGTTCCCAAGGCCTGAGGCTCCTAAATATCCAGATTGCAGATGATGCTCAATCTATGATGAGACTACATCTTATTTATTTATTTATTATTTATT
>NW_008360303.1:5117962-5122659 GCF_000622305.1 Nannospalax galili
TTTAAAAAAGATCTCCATTTCATTATTAAAATACACAGTTTCATACAGAAAAATTCATTTTTCTATTGACATTAAGGAGTTTGCACATGCATTTCTAATCTCTATGTATCTGATTATTACTAGTCACAATTGGTACTTTCTGGGCTCCTTGGCATCTAAGCATGGATATAAAGTCATCAGGTAGATTTCAATGATAATGTTTTTCACATCTACTAATTATTAAGGAACAAAATTTTATGCTTTGAAGAATTATGTTTAATCATTATTTTTAAAATTTTTAATGACTACATGATAGAAGCATTTCACTACAAAGACTACATCTTTTTAATGTCATTTATTACTTTTATTTTATGTATATGAGTATATTGCTTGCATGTGCGTAAGTGTACCCATGTTGTGCAAGAGACTACTTCTTAATAAAATTATCACACACTGAAAAATATGTCGACATTGCATTTTATTCATAGAATCTATACATCATAGCTTAGCAACATAGTTCCTCACACAATCCCTGCTCCTACCCTGGTAATGTCATGTGGACTAGAAACTTTGGCTCCTTTCTTCTGTCCAGTGTTTCAATAATCAGAATACCACATTATCAATAACCTGGAAAAAGATAAGATCAAAGATAAAAATTTGAAAAACATTTTTTGTTACATGTACAATTTTTGCTATTGTTGTTTTTTTGTTGTTATTGTCTTTTTGGGATAAAGTCTCCATGTAGCACCACTTGGCCTAGAACTAACTGTGTAAACCACGCTGGCCATAATCTCATAGAAATCTGCCTGACTTTGAATCCCAAGTGCTGGAGTAAAAGCATGCACCACCATCCCTGACCTACATGTGCAGTTTTTGCACATTTGAAAAAAAATCATAATTGAACCTTTGTTAGTGGAGATCTTGTTAGTTTACTAAATCTGACAAATCAAAAAAGAAAAAGAAAGAAATCTAATGGATTCTGATATAGCCACTAACATTTGGGAGCTTTCAGCTGTTGGTAGACATCTAGGATACACAAATATTCATGAAAAAATTTTAGTCATTAGCAAAGTCTGATAACCAACAAGGTGTTGTTAAAAGGAATTAAGTTTCTCCCTATCCTGAGTAACATGGGTGATTATTACTTCTTCTTCTTTGTCCTTCATTCCTCTACATTCTACTTGTTTAAGGGTACACAATAATCAAATGTCTAAAACAATGAAGAACACACCCTCATCTATGCACCTTAACACAAATTTGAATTAATAAAATTATATCAAATCACATCCTTCAGTTTTCTATATGCATCTTTCTTATTTCAGCAAGGTAAACAATTTTCTTTTTCCTTTTTCCCTTCTTTTCCTCCCTCCCTCCCTCTTTCCCTTTCTTCCTTCCTTTACTTTTGACTGCAGATAGGTTACAGGTGGGCTTTGACTAGAGATTTCTAGAGAATATTAGATTTCTTTCTACACTAATAATTAATCTCTTAGGATATGGGCAATCTATACCGGGGTCAGAATGTCATTTTCCATTCCCAAAATATAAAAGAACATAAAATTGAGTAGTTTTTAAGATAAAATTCTGAACAAGTGACACATTTTTAATCACAGCTCTGCAGGAACAGAGACAGGTGAATGGATGTATATGACTTCCAGGCCAGTCTGGTCTAAGTTCCTGATCTAAGTTCCAGGACAGCCAGGGCTGCAAAATGAGTTGCTTTCTCAAAAAAAAAAAAGAAAAAAAGAAAAAAAGAAAGAAAGAAAGAAAGAAAGAAAGAAGAAAGAAAGAGAAAGAAAGAAAGAGAAAGAAAGAAGGAAAGAAAGAAAGAAAGAAAGAAAATTATGTATAAATCAAACACAAATGGTGAAAAAATTGCATGCTGAAATAAAACTAGAGGTAATGTTTTCTTAGATCTCTGAAGTCAACATAATAAAGCTGTCAGATCTTTCCCCATTTAATGTAAGGGATTCCAATTAAAATGCCAACCAATGATATTTTTCTTCAGTTATACACAAGTAAATTTATGTTGAAGGGCAAAAGAGCTAAAATAACTAAAACTATTTAATTACTACCTAATTTAATATTTACATCAAAGTTACACTAATCAATACACAGTGATAGTTTTAGAAATGCAGGTTCATTAAGCAGTAAAGCAGAAGAGACCTGAGAAATAGACATTAGTGTCATTTATATTTTCTTTCTTTTCTCTCAGTTTTTAAACAGTCGTTTTGAGACAGGGTCTCCCTGTATCCCCAGCTGGCCTGGAACTTGCTTTGTAGACTAGGCTGGGCTGGATTTCACAGAAATCTGCCTGCCTCTAACTCCTGAAAGTTGGATTTAAAAGCAGGCATGATACCAAAAGCAACATCACTTACTTTTTGAAAGGGGAGCTGAGGTGATCCAATAAGGAAATGCAAAGAATTACATATTTAGACAATACATCTCAGTGTAATGCCAAATCCCAATCAAAAATAAAAAGAAAGTGAATTTCAATCAAAACATAAAGCATAAAACTTTAAATTATAAATAGAATACAGAAAAAATGAAAAATATATTCTAGAGACTATAGAAAGGTCTCAGTGGTTAAGACCACTGTCTCCTCTTGCAGGAAACCTCTGTTCAGTTTCCAGCACCCATGTAGGGATTCACAACCTTTCATAATTACAGTTCCAGGGGGATCTAACACCATTTGCTGGCCTCTTTGGGTATCAGGAAGCATGTGGTACATATGTACATACATGCAGACAAGCATTCATACTCATAAATAAAACAAAGCAAATTCTACAATTGAAACTAAGTTTATGGATCATAAAAATACAAATGATAGAGCTGGTGATAGGGCAACAGTGTGCAGAGAAGCCTGATGACCTGAGTTCTCAGACCCTGGGGCCTACCATGGGTGATCACTACACTCATGCTATACCATCATGATTGATTAACTCATTAATGTAAATATAATAACAAAAAATAATCAATATCATTAGAAGTTAGAGTCACACAAAAGAGTGATGGAATTCAAAAACATTGGAGATGAATCACAGTGATTGTCTAGAACATACTAGCAATATTAAGATCTGAGAATAATTTGAAATTGCTCAAACTCACATACACTATTAGGACCAATAAACACACCAATACCATGCTAGAAAAGTTTAATTGTTCCTTATATAGTTAAATATATAATTTCTATATGAGTCAGAAATCTCACTTCTATTTATTCTAGAAAACTAAAGTTCACAGGTACGCCTTCAGAAGATCTGTATAACAGCTGTGCTCATAATCACCATAACTGGAAAGAATCCAAGAATCCTTCAACAAGTCAATAAAATAACTGACTAGAGTACATGCACATAATAGAATGATACAAAGTAAGAAAAGTAATAAACTATTTTTATTCATGACAGATGAAGTGAATTTTAAAGGCATTGTACTGAATAAAAAAAATTCAGATGTCTGCTGCTCAACATGTTGCAAAAGATAGCTTGATTGAGATTGATGGTCGAGAGGAGCTCACTGATCACATTGCACTGGGGTGGCTTGAATTGTTGAATGAGCATACGGGAACAAGAGAGGGGATTCATTCTATGATAAAACTAAACTTTAACATACTTGAGATTATGATAACATGAATCTAGACACGTAAAATTCACTGAACTTCAAATAAAAACTGGTTGATTACTCTCCCTCATACCACAGTAATTAGCTGCCAATACTTCCCTGGTTAGTTGGGTTTTTGCCTGATTCAGTATGAGTCTTGTACATGCTGTCACCATTGTTGCAAGTTTGTATGAGCAAGTTGTTTCCTTATGTTCATACACCAACTCTGGCTCTTGAAATCTTTCTGCCCCTTCTCTTCTGAAATGGTCCTTGAGCCATACTTGGCTGAGGTTTAAAGGAGTGACTCTGGATAGGCTGACTAGAATCCAGTGAATGAACTTGCATCCCAGGACATCCAAGTACAAATGTTTGACTGGATAGGTCTTAGCATATACAACAGAATGCATGAAATCCGTTGGAGGTGGGGACTTATGGAGGTGTTGCTAATGGGAGAGGGAGTCTAAATTTGATTAAGGTCTGTTATACAAAATGCACTAAATCTCAATAAAATTATACATAAAATAATTTTTAATTTTTTAAAAATCTAGTTGGTTAAAAAAATGGCATATGGGCTACAGAGGTGGTTCAGCAGTTAAAAGAACTGGCAGTTCTTCCAGGGGACCTGGGTTTCGTTTCTAGCACCCAAATAGCAGGTAAAAAGTTCTAGAACTCTAATTCCAGAGTATCCCATATCACCTTACTCCCATGGGCAATGCATGCATCAGTGCACTTACCAAGCAAAACACTCATGAACAATTTTTTTTTTATTCCTCAGGTATACTTGTGGTTTCTTACCCATGTCCTCACCTTTATGCTGATATTTCATCTGGTTTGAACTTCAGTAGATCTTCTGAAGGCTGTCATCATGCCTGTAATTTCATTAACTGCCCATATGTCTGGAGAACTCTGTTCCCTTGTGGTCATCCATCACCTCAGACTCTTATAATCTTCCAAAATGACCCTGAGCCTTGGGACGCATAAGTTTGATATAGGTGCTGTTGAAGGGGGAGAATCAGACTCTGGAGTTGGTGAAGCAGGCTCCAGTGTGTGAACCCACACTGTAAGACACTTGGAAACACAAGTTTGACTGGATAGGAGATATATATATATACATATATATA
>NW_008360303.1:5122763-5131829 GCF_000622305.1 Nannospalax galili
TTAAAATAAAAATTAATAAAAGCACATACCACACACAGAAGTCAAACAAACATTTGCATGATAATTTTTTTTGCAGTATTTCAGAATTGAGCATACATATATACTAGGACCATAATTAAGAACTCCAGAGTGTAGAAGAGAAAATAAAATATAGAACTAATCATATTAATTTTGATGCCAACAACTCAGAAATTATTGGGCAGTTCGTGGATATTTTTGGGAGACTATCAGCTCTTGCCATTAAACTTCAATAACAGAGCAAAGCTGGGTTCCATCTGTGATGAATGAATATCTGCAATGAATCAAGCAAATCCATTCAAGCAATAAAGAGGAACAGATAAAAAGATAAACTATTTTCCTGAAACCCAAGAAAATTATGTCAAAACATAGAGACAAATTATTAAATTATGCAAAAAGCTAACTTATTTGTCAAAAATATAAAAATAGCTACATTTAATAAGTACAGAAACAGAGGAAAACTGAACAGTCTCCCTATTATAATTGATTAAGAACAACATTATCACAAATGAACTTACAGATCATTAAAAACTGTTACTATAGATATAATGCACTAATGTAAAGCAAGGTATTTGTATAATTTTATGACCATACACTTCTTGCTTCATACAAAATTGACAAATTCTGTAAAAATACTACTTAGAATAGGTAATGGAAGGAATAGTAAATATGCTTCTTTTGGTAACAGTAAAAGAAATATCATGTCACTTTAAAAGTTCTGAGGCCTATAGGGCTTCACTGGTGAGGTCCTTGATACATTCAAATAATCCTTGTTTTCAAGCCCATTAATACCTCTCCCAGAGAATGTAAAAGAATGTGTGCTAATTCATTATGAGTTTAGCAGAAACTTTTTGTAAGATAATGACTTGAGAAGAGCCCTGGTGAAGATGATGTGCTGGCCATGGACACTGGGGACTTGGGTGTATTTGATACAGGAGAGAAATAGGCTCCCCATAAAGGATCCATAGTCTCATTCATAAAAGAATTAAAAAAACAGATTCAAATTTTCAGGGCAGGGAAACAATCACTCTAAGTGACTGCCTTGAGGAGGGATATGGAAGGAAGAAGGAAAAACGTCATGTTGGACTAGCAGCTACATAGTGGGGAGAAGGGAGAAAAACTAAGAAACTCAAAACTTGAGGCAACACAAAGCATTAGAGAAAGTATGGATAGAAAGAAGATATGAAGAAAAAGAGAGATTATACTTTCGCGAAGTCAGAAAAGCAGGAAAATTTATAGAGACCCAGTGTCTGTAACCCAGTAGACCTGTGCTAAGAAATTGTGATTCTGGGTAGGAAAATTTCAAAATCATATCAACACATTAGGTATTCCTTTTATTTCTTTAGCATGACTTACAATAAACTCACCTTCCTAGATGTGGTCCTATGACCAAATGATTCACTATTGAAACAGGAAAATGGGTTTATTTCCAGACCAGAGATTTTCTTCACCTGATCAGGTTTTCCCAGGGGATTTTTATTACTGTGACATATTGAGATATTCAGAGTATTGTAACTCAAAGTGTTCATAACATGAATCTCTCTGTATCTCTCTCTGTGTCTCTGTGTCTTACTCTGTCTCTCTGTCTCTCTGTCTCTTTTGCACTTGAGTGCATGCCTGTGTGCGTGCGTGCGTGTGTGTGTGTGTGTGTGTGTGTGTGTGAAAAAGACTAAAAAGATGACCTGATATGTGGAGCTGAGAGATGAAGGGATTATCACTGCTTCAGAAACTTTGAAAGACTGAATTTAAACAAAGGAAGTAACACAAGGCAAGATTTTTTCTAGTCTAGGTGGGCTCAATAGTTATGCTTGAAATAATACAATAATAACATTCATATGAAACTAATATTACAGATTTTATGTCACCATCTTCCTGCAGTGGAGTGATTGCAAGCAGTAGAACTCGGAATCAAGATAACAAGGCAAATTCGAATTTTCACTGGGCCCTCATCATTGCTCATGACTGGTCTACACAGGGAAAATGCTGTAGCAAAAACTATGAAATATTGTAAAGTTTTACAGCATACTACACATTTAGACTTCACATATATGATTTTCACTGTAATTAAATTTCAGTAAAAAAGAATTTTTGGGAGTCCCAAACATGATTTTGATTTTGCTATCGTAGTATATAGCATATTAATGTTTATGAATTCACTCACTGTTTATAGAAAACCATGTTTCCTCTTCACATTCTCTCAGGTATTGAATTGTTAATGTGCAGGAGAGTCAGGGCCTGGATTTCTGAAAAAAGTAAACCATACAAAGTAAACTATTAAAATGGTAAAATAATATTTATCATATATTTGGAATATACTCAATGTGGATTTTGGAACACATATAGTAAATATTTGAATTAAAAGGAAGTCAAGCAAATATGTATTTAAGTATCATTAATTCATGTTTTTAAAAAGTACAAAGAAGAATATAGCTGTGTTAGATATAAACATCAAATGAGAATCAGAAAAAGATGCAGGTCAAAGTTTTAGTCATCTATTATTGAGGGTTCTCTGGAGTGACAGAACCAATACAGGGAGTATGTATTACCAAAGAGAATGTATCAGTTTGGCATATACTACACAAGGTAGTTAGTCCATTAATGGCTTACTGGAATGCCTGAAAGTCTGAAGTATTTGCTCAGTCCTTGAGGCTGGATGCCTTAGCAGTCCCAACGTGGTGGCGGGGGCTGCTGCTCCTCAGTTCACACTGGAAGGCAGAAGAAGCTGGATTTTGATGTCGCTGGAGGCTGGCAGGAGCAGCAAGAGCAGGAGCAGAAACGATAGGATAGATGCACTCACCAGCAAAACCCAAAGGCAGATAAGCAAGCAGCATTGCTTTTTCCTGGAACTTCTTTAAATCTGCTCCACTACTGGAAGATACTGCTAGTGCTGAGCAAGGATCTTCCCATCTCTGTTAAGCCTTCCTGGAATACCCTCACACACCCTCCCAGAGGCATGTAGTCCATATTCAATCCTGTTGAAACTCAAAATTACACATCTCAGGACACCATTGGAAAATATCCAATGGAAGGGAAGTATCCCCATGGGGTTTATTAATGCATTACTGCTATTGCATTAAAGTTGTTTCATTTACATAGAAATAAAATATATTGTAAGCTCCCTCACATAACACTTGAATTCAAGTGTATCTGGTTAGTAGATGGCTCATTAATGGATTCCTATTTTATAGTTATGGTATTTCTGAGAGCTAGATAACTTTGTGAAAGAGGAAAAAAAATCTTCCTATGTTGTGACAGAGTAAAGCTATCAACATTACAATGATTTGTTCTTTACAGTCCAGAATATAAGAGTAGTATCACATGGAGGGAACATCATACTACAAAACAAACAAAAGCAGACATATGGACTGTAATATGTGTCAAGAATTAGACTATCAAAGGGAGAAAAATGAACTAGGCTATCTACACAGAGTACCCATTTTCTTCATATCAGCTTTAGCTAATTTTCAGTGAAATTTCAAATCACAAAATATTGAAAATGTTTTCTAAATCATTTCAAATTTATAAAATGCCTATGAAGAAATTGAACAAAACATTAGAAAATATGCCACCATTGATAAAATATTCTTTAAATAAAGACTGAATTTTCTGATTAGGAATTTTTTTCACTAAATCCATTTGAAAATTTATATAACCAAATTAAAATGATAGTACGTTCATTTTCATGAAAATATAACGCCAAGCTGTGCTTTGAGATGAAAAGAAAAGGATAGGTAGCATTCCACTATGGAGTATCCTGACTCATTCCGTGCTGCCTGGATAGCCTTTGTCATACCAACACAGCTGAGGTACTTGAGGGAACACTTGCTTGACACCACAGAGAAGAGTCCGTCTCCAAGAGACAAATGCCTTATACTTGGCAAATGATGCTTGGCAAATTACCATCAACTAAGGAGGAACATGAGCCTCTGCTTCAGTCAGTGACCAGTGTCCAGTGATTTTACTATAATCACAGCTTTGAACAATTCCAAGAGTTTCTGTTTGTTATCATAGCTAAAACCTCTCATTACGTTATGTTAGATCATTTTCTCTCTTCATAAATGAAAATTCATCAGGAATACCTATCCATTAATAGATTTAATTTTTTGTCACTTTGGCCAAATTTTCCTTTTTTAAGTTTATATCTTGAAAATAATTGCTCCAAAAACTTATGTAAAGACTTTTGCATTTCATCCCAAATGTGCCTAGGAGTCACTCTTATAATTCAGTTGCATCCTTAGGTCCACTCTTTTGTGACCAAAATATTACCATAGTTCTGAAAAGGAATCTTGACACTGGTACCAAAATGCAGTAATAAGAAGTTTTCGAACCTAAGAATATCTTTACTAATGATTCAAAGAATAATGTAAGAATCAACATTAGGTAAATACTTTTGGAACACTAGACTATGATAAATAACTGCTCAAATGTTTGTTTATCTTTCATCAAGTTGTGCTGTTTGAACAACATATGCAGAAACCCTTTCAGTAAATGAACTATTTTCAGATTTGTGGGCTCTCCTGTTGAACACTTCTTAAAATAACATAGAAAAGTAATGCATATCTAGCTGTGAATCTTTGCTCATTAAAATAATCAGTCAGGCAGATTATGCATATCTTTTAAAAACATTCTATGAACAGACTTCTGTTTATATTTCTACCAGTAAAAATCAACATCATTGCTCCTGATCTAGTTAAAATGAGAATATTGTCTATCATTTATCTATCATCTATCTCTCCATCTATCATTTGTCTATCTATGCCATAGACATGGAGAGGCCATGAGCCCAAGCAGAGCAAGATATAGCTACAACTAAGGCTGGTTTGAAACTCTTAATCCTCTTGACTCACCTGATGATTTCTAGGATTCCAAATGTGCTTCACCATACCAATCTCTCCTAAATTATTTCTTTTTTTTTTTTTCAACTTTCTTGGGGAAAGCAGTGGTTGCGACAGTATCATCTTGTAACCCCAGCTGACTTGGAACTAGCTATGTAGATGGTTAGAATTCAGGATAAGAAGGTAACATAAGTAGAACTGGTCTCAACTGATGCAGATTGCTTTATTAGCTATGAAGGGCAAGCAAGCTTTCTGTGGGAATGGAGGTTGGGTGTCACAGTTAGAAGAGGTCTGGGATTTATAGGTGAGCTCAGAAAATTCCAGAAAAAGGGTCCTTGCCTTCCTGGAATCCCAGAAGGTGGGTTGTGCCTTTTGTGGGTGGTGTCTTGCTCCTTTCTTGAATTTGGGGAGGAAAGATGGGAGTTCTGATAGAGAAATCATGTATCATCTGCAAGGTGGTTGATAAGAAACAAGATTTACTGAGAAACCAGATAACTTTTGGTAAGGAATCAAATGTCTGGGCTAGAGGCCATGTGTTCTGAAATAGATGTATCTCCCTCCTAGAGTGGGGAAGCAGGATAGGCAGATAGTCAGTTTGTTCAGTCGTTTGTCAGACTGTTTTTCCTTCATAGACCAGACTGGCCTGCAGCTCACAGCAGAGCTCACTGCCTGCCTCTCCCTCCAGAGCATTGGGATTAAAGACCTAAACCAGCACAACTAGCTGTTCTAAAACCTTAATTTTTATGAAAAATGAAAGAATATAAATCATATGATGAAATTTATTATCCTAAATGATTTCTCATTTTCCACTGTAGGAAATGATGAAGGCATAGCAAACCTGCTGCATATTACAAATTGGGAAAAGACACTCAGAAGCAAGGAAAACTTCCAAACATAAGCGATAGTAAGCAGGGACGACAGATGACAGAGAATGTATGGTTATTGACTTTTATATTTAGTGATCTATCTAGCTAAATTATAATCCCGATATTTTTCTTTTTAAAATATATGGAAACAAAATTACTTTTTTTGCAATAATATAGATGTATTGTAATATAGGTGAAGACAATTAATATTTATAAATATTTCATTGTATATATGTCATTTTAATTAATTTTTTTAAATTTTAATGAGAAAATTCAGTTGAAAACAAAGTATAAAATTGATATAAAGTATATAACTGGCTTAATGAATATAAACTGTAAGTATGTTTATAGCTAGAAACCTCATAATTATGCTGCTTAATTAGTAATGTAGGTAGTGCTATGCTTTCCTCAAATTATTAGCAAAACTGTTATTGACATTTATTTAATAACAAAATAATATTAAAATATATCCGAAAATAGTTCTCACTGCTTATAGTCTCTTAATCAAGACCCGAACAGAAAATTGTTTGAAAAAACATTTTAGCCTTAGATTTAATTAAGCAACACCTGAACTACAACTGAACTCTTGTATAATACACAGTATGAAATAGAATTTTTAATGTAAAGGTTAATGACTTAATTAGCCACACTTAAATGTTTAATTCAAATAAATGCTCAAGCAGTTGACTGCGAAGTTCAGCCATTTCATTGCCTTTGATTATTTAGAAACCTTTTTCCATCGAAATTTCAGAATGGAATAGCACACAATATGAGAGGAAGAAAAATATGAATTAGCTTATACTACTTACATCTTATGAGGAATGGGTAGGTCAAAGTGAAATGTGCTATATAATCTGTTAAATATCAATTAATTCATAATGATAGAAATTAGGCTTTAGTCAGAGTTTACATCTGCTGTACATTCTTTGCATTTGATTTTGAGAGCATTTTTATTCAGTGAATTGCAAATCAACTCAATACTAATGAATCCGTTGATTTTTAGCAAGTTCTTTTTCCAGTTAATGTATTATTGTACTTCCAATGAGTATTTTTAAAAATCTTTTTAGTAATTTGTGAATTTCATGAAGTGCATTTTGTTCATATTCAGACTCCTTCCTTCCATGTTACCACATCCCATCACCAACTTCACGCCCTCTGTTACTATTTACCCTTACTTTCATGCCCAGTAGAGTCTTTTCTGTGTTTCCTAAGTGCTCTTAGGTGTGAGTCTGTCCTTGGAGTCTGGTCAAGCTACCAGGTGTCACACTGGTAGGAAAATGGCCACTCCCTTTCTCAACATCCATGAGTGCCAATAAATCCTCAGCTAGTGCTGGTACTTCCTGCTTATCTCCTCATTTTGCTGGTTCCCTGTCTAATTTGGGTTTGCATAAGTCTTTTTGAATAATGTTGTAAGGGCTATAGGTTCATATTTACAACTACCTTGTGTTGTCCAGACAACACAATTTCCTTGTATTCATCTAAATATCCTGGCTCTTACAATATTTCCAAACCCCTCTTCCACAATAATCCCTGAGCCTTGGGAGGACAGGGTGCTATATAGATATCCCATTTAGGACTGAACACTAAATAGTCTCTTATTCTCCACACCTTGATCATTTGCAGATCTCTGTATTAATTGCCCTCCACTACAAAATTTTCTGGTAAGAGATGAGAGGCACACTTATCTATGGGTAAAAAGGTATGTCATTGTGAATCTGTTTAATATTAAGATATTTAGCAGATTAATAGCAGCGGGTTCTCCCCTGTAGTCTGTGAGCTGTCTAGTTATAGGTTCTCACCCTGATAACAGTGTTTAGTATGTACTCTTTGTTGTGAGTCAGACCTTAAATTCAATTAGGTGATTATTACTCCCACAATGTTCATGCCACTATTTCACCAGTAGATGTAATTTGCTAAGCCAGTTATTACTGAAATGCACTGGGTTCACAGCTGGATAAGTTGATGATTGCCTTTCTCCTACAATTACATATATAGAACCTTCTAGGATTATGAAAACTATCCAGCAGAGATGTAGCTTCAAGGTCAAACCAGACTGATTTATCCTTATTTGTTGGGTGACTCAAATGTGGTGAATTCAGCAATAGGGTCTTACTATCAAGATCTGGTGGGTAACCAAATGAAATGACAATAACAATACTGTTTGAGGATCTATGGGATCTATTTGGATCAATGTTGTCAAAGGTTAAGTTCATTCTTGGCACTGGACTTTTTATCTTCTAATCTATGGTGTCTGTTAGGGCCAATGAACCCCTGTTATAAGGTAACTACCTTTAAACTGCTTTTAGATTATGTATGTACATATTGAAATAAGCTTCCATAGTAGATTTCCATATGACTCTTTCAGATAGCTTTTCAAATCTGATATTCTACCTCTTACCCTGTCTTCTGTATAAACTCCCCATTTTCCAGCCCAGTAATCCCATACTATTCATTTTTGTTTATCCATTTATATCACTGCATTCTATCTCCTTTCCTGTGACTGGCCGCCTCCTCCAATGGGCCATTGTAACACTTCCACCTAGATTCACAGCTAACATCCATTTATGAGCGTGAACACGTGAAGTTTGTCTTTCTAGGTCTGATGATTGTTTACAGTTCCATCCATTTTCCTGCAGATTTCATCATTCCATTTTTCTTAAAATCTGAATAATATTTCGCTGTATAAATGTACCATTGTTTCATTATCCATTCATCAGGTGATGGATAACTGGGTTCTTTCTGTTTCCTGACTATTGTGAACAAGGCAGCAATGAACATGGAGGAAGAGTTACCTCTCCAATAGGATACAGAATCATTTGTATATATGGCCAAGATTACTATGACTTGATAGCCTGGGACATTTAATCTTAGCTTTTTGAAAACAGAAGTAGGTTTTTCTCTAGGCTACATAAACTCTCCAGACATATACTTTTGGCAATGTTTAAAGTATCATGTGTGAGTTCCCTCCCATTAAGCCAGTTCCTAAGTGCCACTACTGCACCAGTAGTGACAGTTTGATGGGTTTGTCCCATTGTTGTGGTTTGTAGGCTTTCACTGGATCCTTGACCAGTGTTCTCCCTTTAGAAGCTTGCATGGTATTTTCTGATAGGATGAGAACAAGTCCTTGTGGAGGAGGCTTCCAGGTCAGTTCCAGCTTGATTGCTCCAAGTCCTAGGTCTGAAGAATATTGTGCCTTCAGCAATAGGATCTTGTTTTACCTTCAAGTTCTAGCACTCACTGCTGGTGGTATTGCAAACTGATGCAGGCACTGTGGAAATCAGTGTGGAGAACTCTTAAATAGCTAAAAATTAGATTCACCATATGATCCAGATATATATATATATATA
>NW_008360303.1:5131870-5134930 GCF_000622305.1 Nannospalax galili
AAGGGCTCAAATATTCTACTACAGAGATATTTCCTCAGTCATGTTTGTAACTGTTCCTTTCAAATTTGCTATGAAATAACCTAAATGTCCATCAACAAATGAATTTATAATGATCTTGTGGTCTATTTACACAATGGAGTTCTATTCAGAAATAAAGAAAAATGAAATTATGAAAATTTTAGGCAAGTGGATTGGACTGGAAACTATTATACTAATTGTGTAATCTAGACTTAGAAAATCAAGAAGTGCATGTTCTCTCTTATTTGCATGTCCTAGCTTCAAATTATTAGATGTGAGTATATATCCTGATATAGCTGCAGAATCCAGGAAAATGGAAAGGATTCATGAGGAGGAAGGGGAAAGAAGAAAGCTTGAGAGAGGGAAATACTGGGAATCAGGCATCATTAAAGGAAAAATGGGCACTTTAACTGGAGATGGAGGAGGGATGAATATACAGGGAAGGAAAGAGGAAAGAAAGATAAATAATGCATAAGAAGTTAAAAAAATCAAAGGGTGTTCAGTAACATTTAATAAACCCATTGAAAAATAGACAAATAAATGAATGTGCATCCAATTCTAAGGGAATCGGAAGCCCTCTTCTGACCTCTGAGGCATTGCATGATACGGGTGCCCTCACATACATATGGGTAATACACTCATACATGTAAAATAAAAATAATAAATAAAATATTAAAAACTAAATAAATGGGAGTCCGTGTATATACCTAAATGTTACATAACAAAGATCACAGTGCCAGGCAATGGAAAACTTCCTTTGAGTTCTTGCTCAGAGGAGTTCAAGAGACTCCCAAAATAATACTAATTGATTAGTGTTTTTGATGTGTTCTTGCATTCAGTTTTCTAGTATTTTATTGAATTTTTTGTTCCACTATTCATCAGAGAATTTGGCCTATAATTTTCTGTTTTGTTGGGTCATTGCCTGGTTGTGGTGTCACAGTAGTACAGGCTTCATAGAGAAAAAAACTGTATGTGTTCCTCCCTTTTCTATTATACAGAATAATGTTAGTAGTACTGGGATTAGTTTTGTAAAGGTTAGGTATAATTTATGCTCAAACTATCTGATCCTGGGTGCTTTTGTTGGGGGGGTGCTTAATTATTGAACCTACCTCATTGGTTGATATGTGTCTATTAAATTATTCATATCATTTTAATCTAACATTGATAGGCTGTCCACATCTAGAAATTTATCCATTTCATTTAGATTTTCCACTTCAGTGCAATGTACATTTTTTGCATTAGACATTTTTTATATAATCTTTTACTCATTATAAACTCTATAAGACATAAAATTAAATGAGCTTTTAACGTTTAAAAAAGATCTCCACTTCGTTGTTAAAATACACAGTTTCATACAGAAAAATTCATTTTAAGGCAATTGACATTGAGACGTTTTCACATGCATTTCTAATCTCTATATATCTGATTATTACTAGTGACAGTTGGTTAATTTCTGAGCTCCATTGGCATCTGAGCATTGGCATCTGAGCATTAATACAAACTCGTCAGGTAGACAGCCTTCGTCTCCCACTAGAGCCTCCACACTCTGCTATCCCTGCTACTGTCCACTGTGCTGTCAGCACCCCATCCATTCTCCCCATCTGCTCTTCTGGTAAATCTAGTCAGCCAGAGGTCCATCTACAGCAATCCATTGTCAGTATTCCTTTGGATAGAATTGGGGTCTGCTGTTCATTTTTCCAGTAGTATGTTGGGTTACTGTCTGGAAGAGACTTTATCTATCCTGGCCAACAACTCGAATGAAGGTATCGCCTGTCTGGCTTTGCTGTTTGTAAAGTAACTTTTAGTTATATATATGTATGCTGTTATGAAATTATATTGGCCCCTTTAATCTTTGGTTATACTTCCCTTTTGGGTGTTTAAGGACATACAATTGGACCAGATAAACTGATTTGTTTTTACTCTTGAGGTCGTTTGAGGATCTGTACCTCAGGGGTCCCATGGGCTTGGGAGGAGCCCCTGCCTCCTTTCTTGTACCAGTTCCATCCATGTGAAGATAAGTCAAAGGTCCTGCTCGACCATTATTGGCTTCTCTTGGAAGCATGGAGGAAATGATACCTCCGTGTTGACACTACTCTTTATAGACTGGACACTGGCTCAAGTACATCTGGTGGGGTCTCCTCAGCTTCCTTGATCAAGAGGCCAGATGACCCACCACCATTACAGGACATTTTTGCGTGATGCTCATAGTCCCTGGGAACTAATCAACCTAGGAGGGCAAGGAACAAAAAGTGTCCTTTGTGTCCCTCTGACCCAATTAGTCTAGATCTCAAGGTATGTCTGTTAAAAATCCAAGAATGTTGGTTGCACCATTCTGGCATTATTTAATTACTGTGTGTTCTGCGGATAAATATTGGGTAATGACCAGTTGGTCTCAAATAAACCTTATCTAGAGATATATTTCTTGATCTGTTATATATAACTTGTCAGTAGATTGTAGGAATAATATGGTTCCCTCTGGTTTTCGTGACTAGCTAGATATTGTTTCTCTCTTGTATCGTCTCACCCCTCTATCATGGATTTCCCATTTAAGGTGCCCCCACTTCCCCCCCTTTCTTCCTTATTAATACCCTTGCTCCTATGATCCTACCTCTGTTGAGCTTCTTCTTTCTTCTTATCCTCTAGGTTCCTCATATACCCTTCCCTCCTCCCTCCCTTAGACTAACCCAATTTTTATCCATATCTCCCTTATTAAGGCCTGTTACTTACTATTCTTCTCCTTCAGGTTATTTCTTTTCCTTTACCTCACTGTTTCCTTACCCTTGCCCTGGTTCCTGGAGTTATGTCTGTTTGCATGGTTATTTATCAGAGTCTGATCCTAGTATCCACATATGAGGGAGAACATATGTCGATTTTTTTTTTTTTGAGATTGTGTTACTTCACTTAGTATAACAGTTTCTAGTTCCATCCATTTACCTGTAAGTTTCATGCTTTCGTCTTTCTTTACTGCTGAGTAAAACTCCATCGTATATGTGAACCACAATTGAGGGACACTTAGGTTGATAAAATCTCTTAGCTATTGTG